>NC_060138.1:1158658133-1158961163 GCF_021461385.2 Schistocerca piceifrons | reverse complement strand
GACCACTGGGGCTGTGGCTTTTGACAACACTATCTCAGTTCTAGATCTTTCTAACTGATGGGGTGCCCCTGTTGCTAATAGAATTTGAAATTTTATATATACATCTCAGCCATGAGTTTAGTCTGCGATGCCGCGCGGTATTATTTATATAATTTTTGCAGGTACATTCAGTGATTTATGTAGATACTCCAAGGAAAGTGTCTTTCGAACAGAGTTAGCAGTAAAGGATTAATAAATTAAAACTGCGTGTCTATGCGTCATGTTGAGCGGAAGCTAGTTTATCAAGAATATAAATATTTATAACATCACATCTACTAAACAATATGTTGAACAACGATAAAGTTTTGCTGGTAGATTCAGAGATATATCTAAATACTGCCTGCAAAGTATGTTGCAAAAGGAGTTACGTATTAAATTAAAACACCGTGTGTGACGTTGAAGATTTACTGTGCACCATTTTATACAAAAGCTAGTTTTTCGCGAATCTAAATTTTAATAACGTATCTTGAACTATATGTCATACAATGGTGTAATTCTACAGGTGCATTCAGTGGTACATGTGGATAATGTTGCAAGCCGTGTTGCGAACAGCGTCGGTAGTAAAGAATCCGTCAGTTAAAACGTCATACCCGGCGCTCAATTTCGAATTTTTTTCCTGTCATCATTTTGTAGAGGGTGTTAGCGAGAAAAGTTTCGTAAAGTGCATTAGAAGTCTATAAAGTCTCTCACTCTTAAATACAGGACAAATATAGTCGTAGTATTTGCGTGCAATCAGTTACGCAGCTTTAAGATAAACACTTATGTTATTGTGTTAAGCTTTTACCTTAAGATTATATGTCTTAATGAGTAAATTGTGACAGCATTTAAGGTTTTTAAATTAGGCGAATAATTATGCGATACATTGAAAATCAAATATTTTGTTCCTCCTGGAAACCGTTACACAGCAACTGGCAATTCGTACCGGATCCCGGAATAGTGGTTCATATGGCTCTGAGCACTATGGGACTTAACAGCTGAGGTCATCAGTCCCCTAGAACTTAGAACTACTTAAACCTAACCAACCTAAGGACATCACACACATCCATGCCCGAGGCAGGAATCGAACCTGCGACCGTAGCGGTCCCGCGGTTCCAGACTGAAGCGGTTAGAACCGGAATAGTGTTTAGTAATATAGGAGCTTGTCAATTTTGAGGGTGCGACTACGTCGCACGCACTGACACCACGATGTGAGATACTGAGGTGCATTCACACCAAGGAGATAAGGTATACACGGGGTATGGGTAATTTGGTTCATGTTTCTCTCACACTTTGCTGAGATGCTCTGAGGCACTTGTTATGTATGATAAATGTGTACGAACCAATGAAGCAGTCCTGCTGTAATCACTGTGCCATAGACGTGTTCCGACGGTCCGTATTTCCGAGTGAGTCCGCTAGTTGGAGAGGGCGACGGCACTCTCCCAGCGACAGACGAACCCGAAGGGAAAACAGGGGCCGCGGCGCGCCTTGTATTCCAGCCACTGTCCGTCCTTTTTGGTCCTCGTGAGGAACCGCGAGGGCAGGAAATCAGCATTTGGTGCGTGCCGCGGAGGCTGATGGAGTGGGCGCGGTGTGGGTGGCAGCGAGGGGGTGTGGGGTGGAGGTGGTGGGAGGCCAAGTGGGGCAGAAGAAAGACCGCGGCATCTGGCGGCGTCCCAGCCGCAAGAACAATGGACGACTCGCCGCGGTTCCTCTCTGCAGGCCGCCCACACAGACCACAATACTTGTGATGCCCCCGATAAGTGACTACTTTGCATGCAATACGTTTTGTCCAAAAAGACAAGGGGCAGGCATTTTTACTACAGCAATACATTTCACGTGATCAACAGACCGAGAAACTGGAAATCTCTTCCTTCTTTATAAGTTATTGTCATGCTAGCCGGCTCATACTGGCTTGGACAGAATTATACAGATAGCAAACTATAACGGATACCAAGAACACCTAGTAACTAAACTGAACAAGAAAATCCAGAAGAATATAAAAATTAAAAACAACACGCAATACCAAAGACCAACTAATACTCACCACATACACACTCACCACCACACCCACTACAGAACAAGGCCACAACACAGAAAATCAACAGAAAAGCTTGTACACATTCACATACAGATACAAACTGACATACAAAATTGGAAAAATCCCCTAAGGGGCAAGGAATAATAATAGGATACCAAAATTATAACTCTATAGAGAAATGTCTATAGCAGGAAGATCACACTGACATTTAACGAAGATCAGGCATTTGAGAATTCGAGTGCAACAATAGTGATTCTGGTAGAACTTTTGAAATGAAGGATAAGGAACACAAGAGAGCTTGGAAATACGGCACCAGACATTCGACGTTTATGGAACACCACCGGCAAAAGCGCCAGCATCTTATCATAATAGAAAAGGATATGAAAGCAATCAGCTTCATTAACAAGAAACATTTCCAGCAACTACAAAAAATGGTATCACAAACTATGCGATATCTCCCCCCCCCCCCACACACACACACATGCAAACACGCGTACACTAGTCGGCAAATACAAAATATAAACACTCATACACACAGAGCATTAGCAAACGATCAACCAATATCAAAAAAAGCAAAAGACGAACGCATTCCGCAATAGCAAAATGGAACACATGAAAATGCGAGATGACTGTGGTCCTTAACAACAAATAAACGTGAATATATTTAATGTTGTTGGAAGGACTGTCAAATTAATATATGTGGAAGAACAATAATAGTGATGTAAACAACAAAGAAAACGTTAGTAAAGATAAGAAATAACACTGTTTACAGTAATGAGTTAAGACATGCGGAATGCTAGCATCCAAAATTATAAGAGAAAGCCATATCGTTCCAGTGACTACTGAATATGCTTTAGAACGAAGGAAACGCGTTTGGTTTCAATAAGAGTTTCATTGCAATTGCACTCAAACAACTTTTATAACTGCAACTGCGGAGAAAAACAGGCCGATAAACAACATGTTCAGAATTTATGTTTGGTGTGATTAACGGCAGATTGCTCTAAATGTAATTTAATGCAAATGAGTAGGAAAAGTAAGCCTGTAATGTTCGAATGTAGTATTAGTGGTGTGCTGGTGCACACATTCGCGTCGCTTAAATATGGAATCGAACGAGCATTTAAGCTTGGTTGTCGAGAAGGCAAATGGTCGACTTCGGCTTGATGGAATAATTGTAGGGACGTGTTGCTCGTGTGTAAAAGATACAGCGTGAACTTTTGCGACTGTTTCTGATTACTGTTCGAGTCAGAGTCATGGATGCCATCAGAAAAATTCATAGCTATTTGCCTAGATGTGTCACCGGTAGTTTCGATCAACACGCCAGTGCAACGGTAATGCTCTGTGACCTCAAATAGGAATCCATGCAGAGAAAAACGCCTTCTTTACATGAAATTCTACTGAGGAACTTTGGAAAACCAGCGTTTACTACAGACTGCAGAATTATTC
Source organism: Schistocerca piceifrons (assembly GCF_021461385.2). Classification (NCBI taxonomy): domain Eukaryota; kingdom Metazoa; phylum Arthropoda; class Insecta; order Orthoptera; family Acrididae; genus Schistocerca; species Schistocerca piceifrons. The sequence goes on along the minus strand of NC_060138.1, from coordinate 1,158,957,664 downwards.
TACTGCTACCAATATACATGGAGCGTACGAACAGCAAAAACAAGATAAGAAAAATGAGTGGCTTTTACGGTAGCATACAGAGAGTCGCTTCCCTCTCACTCGGTTTAGATTTGGAACAGTAAAGGGAATTACTGCCTCTGGTAGAAGGTACTTTTTGCCGTGCACCATATGGTGGCTTCCAGAATACGTATGCAGATGAGAAGAGAGGTTTGATGCGGCTCTCCGTGTCAGTCTATTCTTCGCAAGCCTCATCAACTCTGCTTTCGCTTCTGTTCCTTTGTAAAGATTTCTGGTCTCCCATCAGGACTAAACTGTCATCTCCCTTAGCGACAGAAATACTTTTTTATCTCGTAAGGGTTTCTTTCAATCTGTTCATAATATGTAGACGTAGTAGACATATAAACGTGTACTAATACGGTGAGTTTTACTGTGTAACTACCTTCGCTGCGACAGTGCGGTCTCTACGGAGTTCACTCAACCCTGTTTTCTTATTCATTGTTAGACCTAATGCACTACGCATGTTACATTTTCGTGTCGATAGCTCTCTATTCACCTAACCGGAACTCCTGTTATTTTTCCTACCACCGCATCTCCCTGTTGTCACTATATCTAATTTCATCCAGTTTACCTCTACTCATTTTTAGATTAAATACAGAGAACTGAATTTGATTATGTTGATGTCACACGAATTATTCCAAATATCTGATGGCTTCGTCATTGGGTAAAGCCGTAACAGTCATATAGATCGTTGCTCACCCGCAGAAGTGTATATCCGCACGATCGTGGAACTCATCCACGTACAGCTTCACCTTAACTAGCAGAATCAGTAAAATCACTAGTCCAACAGTGATTATCGGGGATAGTGATATGCAAAATATACATGAATACGTGTGTAACTGCAACGATTGTTGAGTTTAAGCTACACATGTATACGTGTATATTTTGTGTGCAACCATCCATGATAATCGGTGATCGTCTTGGAATTTTGGTTCATGTTGGTAGTTACGCTGAAACTATACTGATGACGTTCCGTGATTATGCAGATGTATACATTGCATATTTGCAGCGATTTGATTATCTGGGTATATGATGAAGCAATCAGAGCTTCGAAATCGATAATAATAAAGGAGCATCTTCAGATACTAATTTCTGGGATTAATTTCGCAATAAAGAGGATAAAGAGCTATTCTATACTACAATACTGCATCGGCCGGCGTCCGTATTCTTCAACGAAGTGGAAGACGAAAAATATTTATTTTCCTTTTTAACTTCAAGAACCTACCTGTTTCACTAAGGGTTCTACGTCCACGCTCCCACGCGTAGAACATCAGATTTGATATCCCGAAGACCATATACGTTTTTATATTATCGAACAGAGGATCCGATTGGGGGACTATACTAATTTACCTCTGGAATATTCGCTTAACAGAATGATAAGCGTTGAGCAGAACAATAGAGTTGAATGCCGTTAGTAAACATAACGATTGTAGTTTTCTATTATTTTATGTCGTTCAAAGTACAAAACAGGATTTCAAAAAGTCAATTAAACATTATTGTGGCCGGGAAAGTAATTTTTATCTAACTCTGCACTATATTTCAAAGGGGCACAGACATATGACCCTATTTTTCAAACATAGCTAGTGAGTTTGTGTAAACAACGGTCGGAATGGTACCCACTAATCTTTCAACAGATCGACAAAAATAAGCTCCTTGGCTACGGAATAGTTATAGAATCGTCGTGTGAACGCTGTCATTGGAAAACAAGCGATTGTTGCGGTCAGTTCCTTGACTACATGAACAATGTCTTCATTGTTCGATATTGTTGGCATTTCTTCCTCATTAGTATCACCCATGTTTGTGTTTCATTGGTCAGATCGTCGACACCAGTTCGCTACGGCATATTGTCGATATAACACCAGAATTACACGGTGAATCTGTGTGCAGCTTAGACATTTCACTTAAAAAATTGAACTGTCCCACCTATTTCAACTTTTGAGAGTTTTGAATAAACGGCGTTTGAATTGCAGTACAGTTGTTGCTACAAATTTTCTTATTCAGGTACTTCGAATGAGAGTTGCAGTACGTTCCAGCAGTGCAGGAAGCACCGTGATTTTGTTCACTGTCAGGTCTCCGTAGACATTCTGCTTGCGCCTATGTATATCTGCGACGCTCTAGTTTTCCACCAAAAGAAACGCAGTGATAGCTCTCATCTAGCAATCCACCTTTCTTACAAAGACCATTTTGAAGGATATGTATAGCGTCGCCACCAATGAGAACTTCATGAAACAACAGAGGCTGAAGCGGGACTATTCCACGATATCCCACAAGAAATTCCGCGTTTTAGCAAACCGAAACTGGTCGAGAAAGAATACATTCCCCAAGAGGACGTCATCACCCTTCAATCATACACTAAAGCTACATACCTTCCGAACTAATAACATCTGCAGTTTGTCCTTGATTTCAACCGTTCATAACACCAGCACAGCGATGCCATTTTGAAAATGTTAGAGGCTTAAGAAATGGGTTAATATTTGTGTCACGGGCAGGACTTGAACCCTGATCTCCTTGCTTACTAGACAGTTGTGCTATGGAACGCCCCACGTACATTTCCAGTAGTTTTCAGTATAGTTCAAAACAAAACTTTGGGGAACGATGACTCAATCATACCATATACTGCAACAGCTGACAAGTGCGAGAAGTATCGCACAATCAGATTAACAGCTCATGTGTCCAAACTGCTGAGAAGAATATTATATAGACGAATGAAAAAGAAAATTGAGGATTTGTGGGATGGCGATCAATTTGACTTTAAGAAAGGTAAATCCATCAGAGTCATTTCCGATATTGCGGTTGAAAATTATAGAAAGACTAAAGAAAAATCAGTATATGTTGACAGAATTTGTCGAGCTGGAAAAAGCATTCGACGATATCAAATGATGTTCGAGATTCAGAGGAAAATAGGGGTAAGCTATAGGGAGAGACGGATAACATACAACATGAACAAGAACGAAGTGTGAATAACAAGAGTGGAACACCAAGAACCAAGTGCTGAGACTAAAAAGGGTGTAAGACAGGGATGTAGTCTTTTGCCCTACTGTTCAACCAACAAAGCGAAGAAGCAATGATGGAAGTAAAAGAATGGTACCAGAGTGGGATTAAATTTGAGGGTGAAGGTATATCGAAGGTAGGATTTGTTGACGACATTACTATGTTCAGTTAAAGTGAAGAGGAATTACAGTGTCTGCTGAATGAAGTGAACAGTTTAATGAGTACAGAATACGGATTGGAGTAAATCGAAGAAATACAAAAACTAACGACATGTAGCAGAATTGAGAACAACGATAATCTTTGCATCAGGATTGACTGTCACGAATTAGATGAAGTTAACGAATTCTGCTATCTAGACAGCACAATAACATGACAGATGGGGCAAGGACATAAAAAGCAGACTAGCACTGGCAAAAAGGGCACCCTTCACAGAGAGAAGTTTATTAGCATGAAATATATAAATTAATTTGAAGGATTTACATTTGTAGCATATCGTTGTACGGTAGTTGTAGAAGGATTTTAATTAAAATATAAAAAATGAGTAATAAAGAGATGCTATTTAATTACATAAATAAGAGTATAAGTCTATATGTAACTGTATTGAACTGGCAGTTGTGATAAGTGTATATACGGCCCTACAATCCCATCGTTTATTTCCCTACCGTAGCGTAATCATACCGGCTTCCTACAGAGTATTTCCTCATACAGAGTTATTCTCTATTGTCGTAAGTTTTGCTAATCAGTTATGACAGTACCTGGCATCTCTTATTTTGTCTAAGAGGCTATTACGTAAGACTTGTTCGTCGGATCCTGTGTAGAAGTTGTATGGAATTCAGTTTCTTGTTGGAGAATTTTTTTGTGTAAGGCGTTTTTGGAACACAACTTTGAATAATATCGGATATGTATTTTTTTCTCCTGTGTCTCGTTTATTATTTCCATTCAGCTAGATCAAACTCTGAACATTAACTTCAGAACCGAAATCACAAGTGCAGTTATAGATAAAACGTGGCAGCATTGCCTCCCATTTCCTTGCCACCTCACTAACTATAAGCTCACGACTGACAGTCCGTGACGTCAGCCTGGCCTCAACTACCACAACACTAAAAGATCAGCTCAGAGATGTACCTATTTTATTCAGAGACTACTAGTAACTCGTTCCTAATCCGTGACAGCAGTTTTCTGTGGCATCCTCACCCTCAAGTTGAATATCTCTGTATACTGTTTCAGATTATTCAATTTAATTACATGTAATTTAGAAAATAAAAGTAATTAAAGGAAGAACTGCGTAGTTCACTTGTTTGGTGAAGAAAAATAAATGAATTGCGGCAACAGCCACGGTGATACGTAGTGCAAAATGAAATCTGAAGAATCGTTTTAAAGTGGCATTTTCTATAGCAAATCCCATAATTATTTTTTGTCATTGCCACCTAAGTCCCACTTCACTGCCCTCACTGGCCACAGTGGCATGAATGGACGCTGTATGGGACTGTGGACAAGTTACACTTGCTTGTGCCCACTTGTCTAATTACTACATCATGAATTAGAAGAGAAAAATGTTTTCATTCATCATAATAACCCGCCCCCGGTAGCTGTGTTCAGCGCGACGGAATGTCAAATCTAATAGCCCGTTTTCGATTTCTGGCTGGGTCGGAGATTATCTCCGCTCAGGCACTGGGTGATGCGTTGTCCTAATCATCATCATTTCATCCCTATCGACACGCAAGTCGCCGAAGTGGTGTCAAATCGAAAGACTTGCATCCGGCGAACGGTCTATTTTTATCGTAATAACTGTTCCATGTTCATAAATCAGTGCGGTTTTACCGTTTCAGTTACTTAGATGTATAAATACAAAGGGAATTACATATTATCACACCCAAGATAAATAATATTCTTTGTTTAATACAAATGAAACGATAAGGAACAACTTATACTCAGATTTGTAAAGGACATAGAAGATTTCTGAGTACGATAAGCCAGTCCATATTGGGTAACCGACATTTGTAACAGTTTTTTTTATTTTCTTTCCTGTCTTGTAGATCTTGCTAACGTCGGTAAGTTAATGCTTGGTCCGGGGTTTAGAAACCGTTGTTCCGCAATCGTGTATGGAGAAGAGAGCTGACATTCCTTATCTGTGAGGGCAACTGTCGCGGAGTAATGCGATGCGAGTCCCCATATGTAAAGAACGCAGGTAGTTTCTAGTTCGTTACTGAGCACTGTACTTGCATATTAGGAGATCGGCTTTCCTGCAGCGGGTGGATGGGGCGAGTAAGCCTCCGTAGCTGACTCCATCCGTTCCGGGTGCAGCCGTTCAGATCGGGGGAAAGTATGCTGTTTGCCAGTACTCCCCATATACCCCCTGTGCGGTTCCTTCCGGTAGGCGATTAAGGTTGATATTCGAGTCTTTACCAATTCTGCGATGCGAAAACTAGGTACGTGTTGCATTTAATGATCCTGCACATCTCCTGATTCGCATTTAACTCCGGATCACGTAGCAACAGTGAAATCATACATATAAAACTGAAACCATCTCTTTCCTTGTCATAGTGTAAACAGGTGCAGATCTATAACCGATAATTGGAAGACATTGACGAAGATAATAGTTCGACAAGATTTGCAGCTGTGAAAGTTAAGCTAGAAAGCAATTGTGTTCAAATATGAAATAAATTGTAGTCAAAACTGAAAATCGTGAAAGCACGCAAACTTATATTTCCCACGTACAAAGGAATCACATTAGATTAAAAGGAAAATAAGCTTATCACCTTATAAATATTAACGCGCATTACTGTTGAAAAAGAAACGTCAGTATAAAATTAATACATTTACTTCCTGAAAACAGTGATCAATCTGTATTTCACAGAACACTTTAACAAGTGTTAAAATAGGAATACTATACAAAACATTATAAGTGGTATCATAGTTGGTTGAGATATAATAGCTGAAAGTGAACCCTCAAGTAAAAGCGTAATTTAGTTTACAACTGTCTGTAATTAAAGAGAACTGTCATTATTTATTCGCCCCTTTAAAACATATCAACAATACAAACACATCTTTGAATTTCAACAGCAATATGCAAATGCTCGTAGGCAACATATTTCACCATATCACATTAATTGTTTCTCGAATCATTTATCATCTTTTTTACTAAATATTTGCATAACTTAACAACCAACTTCTCTCTTTCCTTCTCTTGGAATAAAATGACCTCAAAAGAGTCATATGTCTCCTTAATTCGCGATTACTACTCGTTTGCATGAGTGGAAAGGTCAGAAACGTCTGATATTAAATGCACTCCACTGGACAATTCCTTTGGCAATTTGAAGAAGTTTTAGCACTAGAGGATTTTTAGGCATCTACTGTTTCAAACTATAGAGTAAATCTCCGAGAGCACCAACAAGAAGTAAGACAGCTAAGTAGCAAGAATCTAATGCCTACCTGTTTACTGACTATGTGTGACTAATCTTCCGCTCTTATTGCTGATATTTAAATGACTATAAAGCAGACGGTTTCATTTAAATTGCTTATTTCCTTTTTCACTGATAATATCGAACAAGTTCGTGTGTACGTTTATCTTGTTATTCTATGTACAACTATTGTGTCTGTGTAATTTTACTTTTTACTATCACTTCTGCATCTTACGTAAGTAAACGTGTAGAGTTACTGCACAGCCAGGATGAGGTGCACTAAGCTACCTCTTCATCAAGTTACTAGGCGTGTATGGCTTAACTCCATTTGTGATCTGATCCTCAGAGGACTTGATTCAGTCATGTCATTCTCACATGTAAGTACTGCAGAACCATCTCATAATCTCTTCGGAGACCTTTGCTCAGGGAAATACTGTAACCACATCTTATGAACATGCATAATCATACAATTTCGCAGTCACACTCAGTATACATAAATCTATGTCAGTGTGGCCCACCTACGATACCAGCACTGAATTTCTACTGGAATATCATTACTTATCTTAATCTACATCTACATCTACATCCATACTCCGCAAGCCACCTGACGGTGTGTACTTTGAGTACCTCTATCGGTTCTCCCTTCTATTCCAGTCTCGTATTATTCACGGAAAGAAAGATTAGGTGAATGCCTTTGTGTGGGCTCTAATCTCTCTGATTTTATCCCCGTGGTCTCTTCGCGAGGTATACGTAGGAAGAAGCAATATACTGCTTGACTCCTCGGTGAAGGTATGTTCTCGAAACTTCAACAAAAGCCCGTACCTAGCTACTGAGCGTCTCTCCTGCAGAGTCTTCCACTGGAATTTATCTATAATCTTCGTAATGCTTTAGCAATTACTAAATGATCCTGTAACGAAGAGAACTCCTCTCCGTTGGATCTTCTCTCTCTCTTCTATCAACCCTATCTGGAATGGATCCCACACTTGTCAGCAATATTCAAGCGGTGGGCGAACCAGTGTACTGCAAAATACTTCCTTTGTTTTCAGATTGCATTTCCTTAGGATTCTTCCAATGAATCTCAGTCTGGCATCTGCTTTACCGACGATCAACTTTATGTGATCATTCCATTTTAAATCACTCCTAATGCTTACCCCCAGATAATTTATGAAATTGACTGGTTCCAGTTTCTGACCTGCTATATTGTAGCTAAATGATATAGGATCTTTCTTTCCGTGTATTCACAGCACATTACACTTGTGTGCATTGAGATTCAATTGCCATTCCCTGCACCATGCGTCAATGCGTTGCAGGTCCTCCTGCATTTCAGTACAATTTTCCATTGTTACAATCTCTCAATGTACTACAGCATCATCCGCAAAAAGCCTCAATGACCTCTGATATTGTCAACAAGGTCATTTATGTACATTGTGAATAGAAGCGGTCTTACGACACTCCCCTGCGGCACACCTGAAACCACTCTTACTTCGGAAGACGTCTCTTCATTGTGAATGACATGCTGCGTTCTGTTATCTAGGAACTCTTCAATCCAATCACACAATTGGTCTGATAGTCCATATGCTCTTACTTTGTTCAATAAACTACTGTGGGGAACTGTATCGAACGCCTTGCGGAAGTCAAGAAACACGGCATCTACCTGGAAACCCGTGTCTATGGTCCTCTGAGTCTCGTGAACGAATAGCGTGACCCGGGTTTCACACGATCGTCTTTTTCGAATCCCACGCTGATTCCTACAGAGTAGATTTCTAGGCTCCAGAAAAGTCATTATATTCGAACATAATATGTGCTCCAAAATTCTACAACTAATCAACGTTATAGATCTGTAGTTTTGCACATCTGCTCGACGTCCCCTCTTGAAAACGGGGATGACATGTGCCCTTTTCCAATCCTTTGGAATGCTACGCTCTTCTAGAGACCTACGGTACACCGCTGCAAGAAGGGGGGCAAGTTCCTTCGCGTACTCTGTGTAAAATCGAACTGGTATCCCATCAGGTCCAGCGGCCTTTCCTCTTTTGAGTGATTTTAATTGTTTCTGTATCCCTCTTTCATCTATTTCGATATCTACCATTTTGTCATCTGTGCGACAATCTAGAGAAGGAACTACAGTGCAGTCTTCCTCTGTGAAACAGCTTTGGAAAAAGACATTTAGTATTTCGGCCATTAGTCTGTCATCCTCTGTTTCAGTACCATTTTGGTCACAGAGTGTCTGGACATTTTGTTTTGATCCACCTACGGCTTTGAAATAAGACCAAAATTTCTTAGAATTTTCTGCCAAGTCAGTACATAGAACTCTACTTTAGAATTCATTGAACGCCTCTCGCATAGCCCTCCTCACATTACATTTCGCATCGCGTGATTTTCGTTTGTCTGCAAGGCTTTGGCTATGTTTATGTTTGCAGTTAAGTACCCTTTGCTTCCGCAGCAGTTTTCTGACTCGGTTGTTGTACCACGGTGGCTCTTTTCCATCTCTTATGATCTTGCTTTTCACATACTCATCTAATGCATATTGTACGATAGTTTTGAACTTTCTCCACTGATTCTCAACACTATCTGTACTTGAGACAAAACTTTTGTGTTGAGCCGTCAAGTACCCTGAAGTCTATTTTTTGTCACTTTTGCTAAACAGAAAATCATTTCCAAAGCTCATTTTTAAGGACTTGATTTTACATCATTCCTTAATATCCTTAATTGTTTAAAACTTAATTTCTGTAGCATATTCAGTCCCGCTTCACACGTTCCCATTCTAGCTGTTCTCAGTACACATGACTTTGTGTTGGTTCTGAGCATTCGTGTTACATGAAACCATACTCGCTATCTGTACATCTATCCATTATTTCTCTCCTGTAGAGCAGTTTTACTGCACTCTCTGTAAACCTTTCTCATCGTACATACACAGTTTACACGTATATAGTTCAAATTAGCAGGTTTTTATTTTATATTCGTTTTCTAGTTTGCTAGTCCGGTTCGTCCTCCGTCACTAACTTAACTCAAAGTTTTAAATACATGTAATTCGAACGTTCATCAACACCGAACTCCTAGTTCGTAAGTACATCCCAAACTCAGTAGTGCTAAATTGTTACTTCCCGATCCTGCTCCTCCTGAATAATTAATCCCTAACTGGAATCTTGATGGTAGTATAGCCCCCTATCTTTTCAGTGTTAGGATAAACGTATAAGTAATTTTCCAGGTGTGGTATGTCCATAGTCACTTATGGTACAATGTACAGTAATTGCCACTTCCTGTTCATATACTTACCTTAGCTGCTTTGGGGGGGGGGGGAGGGGGAGGTTGTAAAAGGGCCTTCTCCCATACGGTATATCTGCAAATTTGATTCAGTTTGTCATCAAACGATCTCTTTCTCCTTTCAGCATTGTCATTCAATGCAACTTCAGCTTTTCAGATTTTTTCATCAGACGTTAATTCATTGTTAGGCTTGTGTGATAAAGGTTTTAATCGTTCATTAGTCTCTTGTTTACCAAACATCAATTCATTGGGAGGGAATCCTGGGGTCGAATGAGGCAGATTGTTTACAATTCTCTCACTAACTCGTAAGTAGACTTTCCATTTGGATTACTTTGTTGGTACGTATGTTTGCATCAATGTATTTTGTTCTTTAAGTATCCATTCTATGGATACATTCTGAATGGAAGGAGGGGAATATTCGTTGCTTAGTTCCTTGACCATAGAGAAATTTTCTCCATTTTTCACAGATTTTTCTCAGATGAAGTGTGACGCAATGTCAATAAGTATACCTTCTCACTTACCCAGTTGGGGTATATACTCATTTTCAGTTTTCCTAATAGCAGGCGCTGCCATCACCGATTTCGTGGTATATAGCTTTAGATGTTTTGTGGATATACCATAAAATGCGATAACATGTTCGATGGATGTCTCCTCTCGCCTGGGGCAACAGTCCGGTGGCATCCACAGAAATTAGTTCTTTTGTGTGGTATGGATAATAGGGTGTGATTTACTGAGACTACATCGGTTATTGTACTTTGTCTTGTACATATTATGCAATAGTGTGACACTCTTTGTATCCATCTTCAATTATTATGAAAACAGCAATACCTCATGGTCCTGTCAACGCACGTTTTTACTCAACAACGTTTCCAAACATGGTACGTGTAGATAATACGCCACATACTCCTCTGAAATACAAAAAGTTCAAGATTTGGATTGTGAAGTACTATGATGGGATAATATGCCACACTATATGATGCGGTAGTCACTCAACGACACCCCCTTTGTAGTTTCTATTTAACTGTCTTCCATCTCGGATTGCTATTTTGCAATGTTTCCATATTCTTACACGTCCTCATTAAGTGCTGTGTGTACCATCGTGTATCAGCGTAATACTAAAATCAGAAGTTTCGTCACCAACTTAGTAAACTCATTCAACCTCTGTGGTAGGCATAACAGGCCTTTGGCTAGTAAATTTTGCTCCCATTATATGTGGTGGATTTCGTTGCTCATTCCTGCAGCGGGTAACACTACCACACTAACCACACATTCAACAATTTACAAGTCAGTAAAAATGGAAGTGTTTGATGGCCACCGTACACATGTGTATGTTTACCCCACAAGTAATATTCTAACATTTTAAACGCCCACACCACCGTTAAGGCTTCTAATTCCGTTGTGGAATACTGCTGCTTGCACTCAGTAAATATGTAGTTGGCGAAACTTATTGGGCAAATACTTTCGCAGTCACCTACCCTTTTGACCTGGAGCAGAAAAGCTCCTAAGTCATACGGAAAAGCATGTGTAGTGAGACTAAAATCTCAACTAAGGCCTGAAGATGGCGTGCTGAAACGCCGAAACTGTTAACTACACAATGAATAAGATCATAAGGACGGCTGTATGCGTTTTATTTTCTTACTGTCCAGCTTTACGATAACACATTCCTGAAGGATCTGATAAATACAGCGGGGGGGGGGGGGGGGGGGGGGGTCAGTATTTTCATCTAGTCTGAAAACAGTTTAACTTGTTAGTATTTAGAATACTCTTATCCAACAACATGGTTGAAAGAGTAGGCACTTCCTGCTGTGCTGGCACAAATGTTGCAGACATGTTTACCTGACCGTTTATCTGAGGCTTATTATGGTTTAAGAACCGCATTTTTTGTTCCTATTCCCTCCATACTAAACTGTCCCCCAGTGAACGATGCTCTGTAGTAGCTACAGGTGGTGCTATACGAAATGCACATCCACCCTCCGCGCCTTCGTGTTGTTTCCTGTGTCAGGTGTCAATTCACTTCGGATTTGCTCCATAATAGCTTTAATATTCTCATCTTCACTCGCGTTAATTACGTTTCCTTTCTCAGTAACAGGTTTTTCTGCAGCCTCGGTACATGCTCGTGCATCACCTTTTGCGCGAGAGTTTGGTTACTGTCAAAGCACACTGTTGCTGTAACTTCAACTGATCTGCCTCCTTTGTCAATTTCTCAACCTTTTCCCGTATTTCCTTACACGTTCGATAAAATTCACTACCAGCGTTACATCTCTTTCTAGTTCGATGTGTGCTGCATGTAAGGTATCTTGGCCTGTAGACAATTTATATAACTTACTTGCAGGTTTCCGGTAACCATCAAGCACCTGGGTAAGTTAACTACGCGTTTTAGTGAAATCATTTTTAAAATCGTAACCCAACTATCTGTTATCATTAGCAGTCAGTTGAGTTTTTCGTCTATACCACTAGCCATTTTTGTAAGACTGTCATTCATTTGCTTCATACTACTACCCAACAGGGCATGTATTTGTTTGATTAATGTATCACTGCCTCAGCTATCTAACATCACATCAATTCGTATTAGTGGTGTGGAATTACTCCAGGTATTTATTGGACTCCCCATTTTCGGATTATAGGACATGTCCACTTCCCCCAACATATTCTTTAAGCAACATTGGGAATCTACATATCATATCGTGGTGTCAGCACCACCTCCTCGCTTCTTTGCGACGACAGCCCGCCCTCTTCTGGCCCTGGTGTCGTCACTCCCCATCATTTGGAACCCGCTCTGCGTCTGCAAAAGCACTGACGGTTGTTTATGCTCAATTATTTCACAGAGCACCGAATTTCGCACCGTTCCTGTGTGTGCATTAGCCTCACAACATTATTAACACTCAAATAATTTTTATTGTTACTATTTCTCACCATTTTGACGTCCCTGGTCGTGTATCTTAAAAACTTGTCCCAGCTGCGTTAGACACAAAATGAAATCCCCGTATTGTTTGTGGATTGCAAGAAGGTGTTTCGAAATACTTTCATGAATACGTCAAGCACATTACATAGAACTACTACTGCAAAAATGCAATAAATTTTGAAATCAGTCACAACAGCGGTGCTTGACATAACCAAATTTGGCGGCCTTCTCCTAACTCACAGAAAAATACACCATCCCATAATTATTGGTTCCAATCATCGAAATTATTTTATGGGTTTGCTTGTGTTGACACCTCATGGTTAACTTATGTGATTATACTCAAGAAAAGAAAAAGAAATATGTTAGCACATTGTACTCTGACAGAGCTACAGATCCTGTCATCGTGACCAGTGAAGCAGGCTCTAATTAAAAAGTAATCAAAGTGTAAAACATGAATAATAGAGAGATGTTATTTAATTGTATAACCGAGACTATACGTCTATATTTAAATGTCTTGAACTGGAAGTTGTGATACTTCTTCATACAGTTCTACAATACCATCGTTTATTTCCCAATCGGAACGTAATTAAAGTGACTTCCTGCAGAGTACTTGTTTATACAGAACTGTTCTCTATTTTTACAAGTTTTGCTAGTCAGTTATGACAGTATCTTGTATTTCTTATTTTATTTAAGAGGTGATGAGGTATGAATTGTGCAGTGGATCCTGTGTAGAAGTTCGGTCGCCATGCAGTTAAATAGACTTCAGTTCCTTGTTACAGATTCTTTTTCTGTAAGACCCTTTTCGCACATAACTGGAAATAATATCTGATACGCATTTTTCTCTTCGATAACTCACTTGCACTTCACTTCATCGAAGTACACTATTTTAACGTAAACTTCAGAACAGAGCGATTGATTGCAGTTATACATAAAACGAGGCGAAATTGTCTTCCATTTCTATACTGCCCCACTAGCTGACCACTCGCGACTGAAAATCCGATATGTCTGCCTGCTCTCAACTACCACAACAAGTGGAGCTTAGGTGAGAGATATATCTATCTTATTCAAAGACTACTCTTAACTCGTTCCTAATCCGTGAGAGCACGGTTTTCTATGGCGTCCTCGTGCTCAGGTTTAATATACCTATATAGTATCTCACACATTTTAACTTAATTAAACTTAATTCAGAAAATAAAAATACTGAAAGAAAGAATATCTTAGATAATTTGACCTTCAGGTCAAGACAATTATATCTTATATTAATTCTTGTTATTGAGGCCGGAAGTCCCACTTCATAGTGAAACATGGACCGTGGAAAAACCGGAACAGAAGAGAATCGAAACATATGAGATGTGACGCTACAGGCTAAAGTCACAAATTAAATGGGCTGATAAGGCATGGAATGAGGAGGTCTTGTGAAGAATCGGCGAGAAAAGTAATATGTGGAAAACACTGATTAGGAGAACGGACAGGTAATAAGACATCTGCTATGACACCAGGGAATACTTTTATGGTACCAGAGGGGGCTGCTGAGAGTAAAAACTCTACAGGAGTCAGTGATTTGGAAGACATCCAGCACATAATTGACGATGTACGTTTCAAGTGCTACTCTGAGATGAAGATGCTGACGCAGGAGAGGACTTTGTGGTTGGTCGCATCAAACGAGCCAGAAGATGGTAACTCGAAAAAAATATCTAGTTTTCCACTTATCATTAAATGTTACGATACAGCTGCTCGGTCCTAAGTAATCCCTGTACGATGACGGCGTAATTGAGATACACAGCATAAACAGGATAGTAGTCTCAGTTCCAGGAATGACAACTAAGCTTTTGTGAAGTGCTAAAAAAATTTGAAAGACTGAAGCGTAGTTCACAGGCGATAGCTCAACGAATTTAACATCTACATACATAGTCAACAGCTTGCATTAAACACTACTACTGATATTAGCAGCTAAGCATCAGCAACACTCCACACACGTCTCGAGCTTTTTGCAGCTTAAAATGAGAACAGATTTTGTTTATAATGCCTTTTTCAGAAAACCACTGCATGAATTTCTATATATTACCTTCACACATTAATCCTGGTGTGGACCACTTTAGTCGGGATTAGGTGTTGTGCTATAAATTTGCTAATAACTAGCCCAACTCTTCTGTAGCTTTGTTGGCATCAAGTTGGTTTGTCAGCTGTCCAGCATGTTCGATTAATTTTAGGACAGCAACCTATGTTAGCAGGTTCGATATGAAAACGGCCAAAGTCGCATATATATATATATATATATATATATATATATATATATATATGTGTGTGTGTGTGTGTGTGTGTGTGTGTGTGTGTGTGTGTGTGTGTGTGTGTGTGTGTGTGTGCATGTGTGCGTGTGTGTGTGTGTGTGTGCCTTTCAACTTGACATGATTTGTAGTTGGGATACGGTTTACTCTGTCTCGATTATTTGAAAATGATTGCAGGTGACATGGAACTAGTCAGCAATTAAAGAAATAACTGGATCTTGTAAATTTGGTTCGCTATATATCGATTATTGTTCGTTTTTTTCATTGTTACACTCAATATTAAAGAAAGTCAGTGGCCTTTCTGAACTAGATTTCATTGTTACTGGACGATCTCATTCGTTATTCAACTGTACTGGTCATAATTCAGTACCTGTTAGACTAGTTTTGTGTTCAGCTTCCTCGCTCTATTGTTGAATTATGATTTGTGGAAAAATGTCACGCATTAACATACCATGTATATGGATGAATGGATGAAGCTTAAGTTCCAAATTATATATTGTTTACTTATGACTGTCTTTTATGTTTTGTGACCTTTTCTTCTACAGCAGATTGTTATTGGGCTCATCAATAAAGTATCGAAAGGATTTCCCTTCTCTAAAAAATACAACAGTCATATTGCCTGTTAGTTATATTATTAGTTGGAATTCATATTAAAACATTTCAGCTACTTGTTGTTTTATACAGTGCTGTCGTAGAGAATTTTTATACTTAGCCTAAATGAGGAAATTCAGAACATTATAGACTGTAAAATTTGAGAAGTTACTGTAAGATTATAAACATAGTACTTACAAGCATAGATGGCAGTAATTTTATAACATGATATAAAGATTACAAGCTGCTGTTGTCAGCAGTATAATAAATGTACAGAGCAGTTGTCGCCAGAAGCCTTCTTCTCATCGAAAGTCACTAACAAACTAAGAGACAAGTTGTTTCGTCTAATTATTATATTGATGACAATTTTATTCACTATAGTTGGCCTGCATCAGAAATACGTAATAATTTACATCATGGTATATTATTCCTGCCACTTACGCCTGTAACTGCGATGCTTATAGCCTTACACTAACTTTTCACTTTGTACAATCTCTAACGTTTGGTACTTCATCCTTTAGGCTAAGGTTAAAATAGTCTATGATAGTAACTATTAACCACTGTGCAAAATAAAAGACAGCTGAATGCTTTCGCTATGCATTTCAATTATTTAGCAGTTGATTTCCCACACCTATGTGCACACCACAATATGAGGACTAATCTTAAAATAGCACAAGCCGTTAGCTCTTATACGCTGATACTTTTACAATGTCCCACCTATCAAGATGACAAAAAATTATTCAGTCGATATGTTTACACAGTCTCGTAAGGTGAAAATATAGTTACGTTTTGTAGCTTGGTGTCTGTACTTTTATTTCGTTTTTCAGATCTGCCCCACACGCTATCTTAATTAAGTCATTTTGTAGCAAAATGTGTAACGGTTCGTTATTCCCATTGTTGGGGTACTGTAACGAGTGGTTGCAAACAGTGCATTAACGAATCTGTTACGTATGAAGTGTGAACTGTAACATATTTTAATCCTTTTATTACTGCCAGATTCAACTCCTCTTCAAATTTCTATCTGCGTATGTTACACTATCTCTCTATTTTATGGGATTCGTTCGAGAAAGATCAAATGGTCGCATTTGGCCTGTTACGCACACCTAAGAATTCATTAATTTGTGGACCAGTGCATAAGAAACATCCTTATTCAATAACGATATATACTGGTTATGGATATCCAGCATACACTGTTCAATGGTACTAACAATTTCGAAACAGCAACTTACTGACTATGAGCGAGAAGTTCATTCTTCCTGTGCAGGTGGTGCAGCCACTACAAAACGATCAAACTTGCGAAGTGGCTGCGAAGTTGGCTCACCTGCAGCGGCAGGGGTCCCCTCGTTACGCGGGTTGCCGACCCGTCGGGCAGTAGGCGCTGCCTTACTTCCAGCCCGTTACTGCGCGTCCTCCCCCGAGAATAATTAAGCCATTAGGCCGTGAGTCATGGGGTACATAGCGAGCCGGGATCAGCTGGCTCCGGAGCTTACGACTCTGCCAGCAACCGAAAATCTCGGCCGAGTGCCGCCTTAAGGACTTGGCGTTCTCCGAGAGCTTGCTTCAGGAGGTCGTTACGTCGCCGACATCCTTTCGCCTTCGTAACTTAATGCGAGAGAAACTTTGCAAGGAATTCTATCTTCACTGCGTGTGGCACTTCCCTCCACAACTTCCTGAAATTCACTTTCCGCTCTCGTATTCATGAAGCCAAGAGCACTACAAGGCGTACAGTATTTTACACGATCTCCCACAGCACGGAAAACTACAGTTAAATATTTTGTTTTATTTTTTGCTATCGAAATAGCGAATTCCTCTCTGTCTACTGCACCATCGGTGGTAATGATTTAATTGCGCGTCAACAGCCAGTGATGTCTTACATCAGTCCCACCATGTTTCGAATTACTTAATCGTGTTCACCATCATGTATAATATAATTACTTGATAGAGTTATTTGATGAATGTGCCTTATCCTTGTGGTTTTCGTGTACTAAATATCACCCAGTTCCTTTGCAATACCAATAAATATTTGACAAACAATTGCAGTGGTACGTAATTCTATTCTAACGTCCGTTCTACAATTTTTAACATTATGAGTCCCTCACAAATCACAGAAGTTATTCCGTATGTCTTAACGCATGTTCTATAATCCTGTCCCCTCTCCTCATCGGTGTTACCACATGTCCCTCTCCTCACTGGTTCTGTGCACAACGTCCTCATATGTCATGTGATCAGTCCACCTAATTTTTGTCATCTTTAAAAATAACAACCTCAAACTCTTTAATTCTCTTCTAACAGGTTTACCCACAGTCAATGTTACTTTTCCATACAACAAACATAGGAAATTATAAGAAATTATTTCTTCAAATTAAGGTCGATGTTTAACACTGATACATTTACTTTAGCCTATTTCACCTGTTGTATTCGATTTTTATGTCCTTACTTTGTGCATCACATGTTATTTTGCGTGCAAGGTATAATTTGTTCATCTTCATGGTTCCCAGCTATTAAGTTACGTTTATGGTAATTACATTTCTACCATTCTCATAACTTTTGTCTTCCTCCAGCCCATTGTCATAGCATACTGTTTTCTCATTAGACTGTTTATTCGAATCAACAGCTCCAGCAACTTCCATCGCCGTCAATAACGACAGAAATTTCATTGGCGAATTTTATCATTGACATCCTTCAGCCTTGAATTTTAATCTCACTCATGAATTGCTGCTGAACAGCATGAGCAAAGGACTACATCCCTGGGGTATAGCTATTCTACCCCGATCTCTTCGGTGTTTAGCTAAGTGTGCAACGTACACGGAAATTGGAATTACCGCCACTAACTGCGCCGCTTTGACACTCTCTAGCAACGTTTCTCTAGGATTGTTGAAGCTCGCTGTCCAAATGAAATGTATTAGCAGCTGCGAGTATGAACCATCTTCAGCTGTACAAGGGAATGAGGACAATGAAAATTTGGGCCCCTAAAGCGCCTGAAAACCAGATATCCAACTATACGTGAATGATTACATTAACTTCTTCGACTATTCGAGCATGATTCACAGCGAGACCCAGACTAACGTATATCGTCGTCCTTGTGCCATACTCATGTTATTCCCGTGGAGGGGAGACATTTTATATTGGCTGATAAATACAAAATATTAGTGCCTGTGTTGTGAAGAAGTACGATGCAGTGTTCATTCCAACACGCATGCATGTATCGTTATCCTCAAGTTACAGGCTTTCAACGTTTAAATAGGGAACAGCCAGGAAATTTGAATAAGCTCTTGCGAATTTACAGCTCACGTAATTTTGAACTGCGCGCTGGAGCTTTTGAGGCTATATCGATATCTAGCGAAAAGGAAGATGGCTCCTGGACGCTTTAGGGGAGGGGGAGGGGGCAGTTTAAAACGTGGTGTAGGCCCCTCGCACCACCTGACGTCAGTCGATCCAGAACCCTGTAGTCTGTTTTTCATTTCTGTTTTATTCCTGACGACGACAGCTGAAGTAGCCGGTGAAAACTCGAATATTTCATTCGAAATAATGCTGCAGTTTATTCGGGCATGTTGTCACGGAAGACTCGAAGAATACCTGTGAGATATCCTGTCAGATTAACCCCTGTGTACAGCCCCAGCGCTAGAGTCACGGAAATCTGTCATTCGTGGGCAGCTACTCTATCGATTGAGCTATCGAAGCACGGTGCACGACCTGCTCTCACTACTTTGCTTCCACCGTAACCTGAAATTATGCCTTCCAATCTTCACAGAAGTTCTCCTGCATATCCCTTGCGGACTAACACTATTGGAAGAATTGATATTGTGAATGCATGCCTTAGGCACAGTGTGTGGCTTGGTTCCAGACTGAATTTTCACTCTGTTGCGGAGCGTGTGTTAATCTGAAACTTTTCCGACATATCAAAACTGCGCATTGCTTAACTTCTGAGGTTTAAGGTGCTGGAATGCACCTTTTGAACCACACAACCATTCCCCATTACAACCCAGCTATAAAAATCCACGTTTAGGTTTTTGGAAGCTTGTGATAAAATTTAAAATGAGAAATGCTCTTCTGAAATTCAGGTCTCTAAAACACAATTTCTTATAATGAGAACAATGAAACTTTAATATTTAATACAAACAGATGCTACAGTCTGTCCTCGTAGCAGTGTCACATTGCTCTCCTCAGTTCTGCTCGATACCTATCATGACCGCCATGTATCCAACTTCGGAATGAAGATAAACTTATCTATCGTCACTTTCACGGGTGCCGACGTAGCGGCAAATAAATAATTGCGTTGTGATTTAATACAGGTGTATTATTTCAAATCTTCGGTGCCGACTTGTTCCAGTGAGTTAAGAAAATCTCTGATATTTATTTGAAAGTCGTTTCCGCAAGTTCCGGCCAAAATTAATCCCTCAAACCCTGTAATGGACTGGCATCGTGCGTCGCAATTGGATAATTCAGACGGGTGAGCGCTTTCCAGCGAAAGACGAAGCTACCAGGCTCGAGACCGGCTCCGGCACATAATTTAAGTCTACCAGGAAAATTTCAGATCAGCGCACACTCCAGTGAGAATTAAAACTCATTTTAGAAAAACACCTACGATTCGTAACTGAAAAGCAAGAATCGGCCAGCAAAGTGTGTCTCAACAAGTGATACGGTGGCGCCATAAATTCATTGCAGCGACAGCGGCGGTCGTGTACAGCGCGGGAGCCCGGTGTGTAACTCGTGGGGAGGAGGCCCCTGCTGCGCCTCTGTCCCGCTGCACGCACAGACTGATGGCACTGATTACGGCGCAATGATGAGTTATTATGATAAGGCCAGGCGCTGCTGCCGGCGCCGTAATGATGATGTGCTGGGCCGTAAGCCCAGGCCCGGATCAGCCGCGCCCTCCCACGCGCGCTGACTTACGAGCAGACAACCCCCGACCTCTCCCACTGCTACTGCGTTCTCCGGCATCTCACACGACACCGCGAGAACGCGCCTATGTCGCTAGGCGCCCCTGTCGTCTGCACTGCCTCTCACTGCGAGCGAGACGACCGACGAAAATTTGTACCTGTGATGGTACAAGGATTCCCTGTATATGAATTTAATCCCCGCCTGTTTTCTGCTCATGTGTAAGGGATCTAAAGACGTACGTCGCGGGATAGTGCGTAGGTTGATTTAGTGTAGTTTTATTCAGTACCACTGCGACGAACGATCAGTTTGATTCTAGGAAAAAAACATTTCCTTGATTCTTTTGAAGACTGATTATAATTTTGACTTTCCTTTCGTTTTTTGCTCCAGACTATGTTTTAGTTTACCTTCTTTTTATACAAATAATGCTGACTCGTGATTTTATTATTAGCATTTTTCTATGATTACTGACGCTACAGTTTCTTCATATTTATCACTGTTGTTATGTTAGTATTCTTAATGTTTTCTCCCCAACCATTTCTTTTTTTCTTCACAAACAGTTTTTTCACTAACAGTCTCCTTCTAACGGATTTTATATCCTTTAATATTGCATGGGACATTTCCTCATCACCACTACTTCACATAACAATATCTGTTATATGAATTTATAACCATATGGTGTGTAACACAAGATGCAGCGGAGCTCTGCATATATAAAACTTTAAGCTGCCCTTTGTATCTACGTTTCGTTCCTAAATATTAGGCAAGATAACCTCCCACCTTTCGCTATTCTGCCATTCATATTATTATGAATAATCTTTAACGACTATTATATTCACTACTATATTCTATTTATTTTTGACATGTCACATCGATAGAGGAGGCCGTCCTTTCGGCAACCATTAACGTCTACATAGATCGTCTTTGCTGTCGTTACAGCACTATGTCCCTGCTGTTCAGAATGTCGCATCGATAGAGGACGCCGTTTCTACGGCAACCCTCAACGTCTATATAGATTATCTTTGCTAGTAGCTTCTCTCTATCGCTTTAGCAACCTTTGACAGCTATTCTATATATCTCTACCAACGGATTTTACGGACCGGATGAAAGAGGGTAGCCTAGACTACTTTATTTTAAGCTAATTAAATACTACAGTTTATATTTTTTGACGAGAATCTGTTTCATAGCAACTTCACGAAGTATTATAACTATAAGTACTCTTCAAATCTTAGTAATAGAGACTATTGTAATACATTTTATGCTAATAGTACACACCATACTTCTGACTGGTCAGCACTGATGTCATACACAGAACGGTGAGCAGGACTAGTGCTATTTAATACCAACCCCTGTCTATCCATTTAGCAGTCAGTTCAGCGTCGGGGGTCGGTGTAGCTTGCTCCATGGAAATCCACCTGTCGTTTTGGCTATATGTAGTTTGTAACTGTACTTCAGTGTGTGTAAGACACCGTAAGGATCCATCTATTACGTATGTTGTTACAGAGTCTGAAGACGATCCTTGAGGATTGAAACTGCTCACTCCGATTAAAAGAAATTTTCGATCAAGACTGCTTTTTTATCATTATATTAATATAAGATAGCTGATAACGTTTTTAAAAAAAGGTATAAAAATTGAAGACTCACCAGTTTTTCTACAATAATGTTTATGACCTGATGACGATGATGGAGACATTCATGTAAAGCTTTGAAATTTATCCAGGTCTGACACGGATAGTTAACTCAGAACTTTATATTTAACGGCTTCTTTGAGAGAAACTTCGTAGACATTTGGTAATTTGGAGTGCGAAACTATATGACATCCAATTTGGATGAATCTGGAGTACCCCAGGATCTATGAGTTCCACGCCAACAAAGGCACTGTTTGCGGAAATTGCAGAAATGTCCAAAGCATTCAGATTCAAATTAACGACAGATATATTCCCTCTGAAGAAAAAAAAAACTTTCTGTGATTGATCCCTCACTAGTACCGAGGCTCGGAAGGGTGTTTTGATTGGAATGAATGGACAAACAATAAACAATGTATGTCTGACACGGATAGTTAACTCAGAACTTTACATTTAACGGCTTCTTTGAGAGAGACTTCGTAGACATTTGGTAATTTGGATTGCGAAACTATATGACATCCAATTTAGATGAATCTGGAGTACCCCAGGATGTATGAGTTCCACGCAAACAAAGGCACTGTTAGCGGAAATTGCAGAAATGTCCAAAGCATTCAGATTCAAATTAACGACAGATATATTCCCTCTGAAGAAAAAAAAAACTTTCTGTGATTGATCCCTCACTTGTACCGAGGCTCGGAAGAGTGTTTTGATTGGAATGAATGGACAAACAATAAACAATGAATTAAAACCAAAGTTACGAGCAAGCTTCGAGATTTAAAAGAAATTTTACCCACCATATGCGAATGTAATACGTGAATAAAGCGAAAAAGCTTCACCAGTCGACGTTTTATACTTTTCAACACGAACATTCGTTGACGAAGTGCAATTAGTAAAAGGCTTCGTTGCTGATAATTTCCCGGAGTATTTCGAGATGAATACTGACAGCGCCGAGGCCACATTCAATGTCAGAACGTGCTTCGCGTCTGCGTGCCACAGCAAAGTTTAGAAGAAATGGATTTCGCTTTCAGGTGACATAGTTTTACGCAGGCATCGCAGTTGTAACTTTAGATTACTTCCAGAATCTCTCAAAAAATGTTTTGATTTACGTGTCGTAGGACCTTCTAAACAAAATTATTTCAATGTTAATGAACTTTAAGAAAACCACAAAGGTAAATGAAAATTTAGGGAAGAAGTAAACTCTATGTGGATCAAAGGACAATTAAATACAAGTAAACAGACGAAGAATTAGCGTAAATTTTCCATCAAAACGGCACTTTCAATAACACATTATTACCACCAACAGACATGATGAATGAGTCATGTAGAAGAGCGAGACGCAAATGAGGAAAAGTGATACGCGGTAAAATGAAATATCATGGATAAATTTTGCCAAAGATTTCACCATTCCCCTGATTCCACAGAATTAAGATAAAATGAACAGTTTACATGTTCTGTAATTCACATCACATGTAATCGTGAATCGTTTCCCAGCCATCTAACCACACTGACGTTCTCCGAGTGCCTGGTAGTGGGTTCATCGAACCAGCTTCAAAATATTCCTCTATTATACCAGTCTCGAACAGCGTGCGGAAAAAACGAACACTTATATCTTTTCGTGCGAGCTGTGATCTCCTTTATTTTATTATGAGGATCATTTCTCCACAAGTCGATCGCATTCGGAGGAGAAAGTTAGTGACTGAAATTTCGTGAGAAGATCCCGTCACATCTTGATAGGCCTTTGCTTTAATGATGTCCACCCCAAATCCTGCATCATGTGCGTGACAGTCTCTCCACTATTTCTCGATAATACGAAACGTGCTGCTCTTGTTTTAACTTGTTTTAACTTTCTCAATGTACTCCGTTAATCCTATGTGGAAAGGATCCCGCATCACACAGCAGTAATCCAAAACAGGTCGGACAAGAGCAGTGTAGGTAATCTCATTAGTAGAACTGTTGCATCTTCTAAGTGCTCTGACAGTAAGTCGCAGTCTTTGGTTCGCTTTCTCCACATCATCTTCTATGTGTTATTTCCCGTATAAGTAGTTGGTAATAGTAACTCCAGGGTAATTACTTAAATTTACGACCTTAAGATTCGACTGATTTATCGTGTAACGGGAGGTTACCGGATCCATTTTAGTACTCAGTTGGATGACCTCACCCTTTTCATTATTTAGGGTCAATTGTTAATTTTCTGACAACATAGATATCTATTCTAAATGTTTTGCACTTTTTAAAATCTTCTAATGACTGTGCTAGACGATAAACGGCAGTGTAATCTGCAAACAAACTAAGGCAGCTGCTCAGATTGTCTCCTAAATCATTTATACAGATAAGAAACTGCAGAGCTCCTGTAACACTACCTGGTGAACACCAGAAACCACTTCTGTTTTACCCCATGATTTTCCGTCAGTTACTAAGAACTATGGTTTCTCTGAGTGGATATCACGAATCTAGTCGCATTACTGAGACGATTTTTCATATGCACGCAATT
Source organism: Schistocerca piceifrons (assembly GCF_021461385.2). NCBI lineage: Eukaryota > Metazoa > Arthropoda > Insecta > Orthoptera > Acrididae > Schistocerca > Schistocerca piceifrons. Next base: position 1,158,933,182 of record NC_060138.1, on the reverse strand, counting down.
TCATTACAAGCCGGTTGTTAGCTACAGTGTCGAAAGCCTTCTGCAAATCTTAAAAACACCGAATCGACTTGAAATACATTGTCAACGGCGACTGAGCTAGTTGTGTTTCACAAAAACGGTGCTTCCTAAATCCGTATTGGCTATGTGTCTCTTCGAGGTAATTCATAATTTTCGAACACAATGCATGTTTCAGAATCCTGTTGCATGGCGACGTTGATGATAGGTGCCTGTAATTTAGTAGATAATTGCCTATCTTCAATATTGGTGTGATCTGTGCTACTTTCCTGCCTTTTGGTGTGGATCTTACGTCGAGCGATTGGTTGTATGAGTATATGGTTCTTACGTATGCGGCTATTGCATCAGTATACTCTGAAAGGAACATAACTGGTTTACGTCTAGACTGGATGACTTGCTTTTATTAACTGTTCTGAGTTGCTTCACTAGTTCGAGGAAATGTACTTCTAAGTTCCTCATGTTGGCAGCTGATCTTGTTTCGTATTTCGGAATATTTACTTCGACTTCTTTGGTAAAGAAATTTAGGAAAGCTGTGTTTAGTAACGCTGTTATCGATAATATTTCCATTGATATCGCTCAGAGAAGGTGTTAATTGTGTCTTGCCAATAGCATACTTACATATGACCAGACTCTCTTTAGACTTTTTACCAGGTCTGAGACAATGTTCTATTTTAAGCTGCTCCCATTGAAGTCCGTGCTAAATTTCGAGCTTCTCTAAAAGACTGTCAATCTTTGGGATTTTAAGTTTTGGATGCTTTTTTTGTTGTTTATGCAACAGCGTTCTAGCCCGTTATGTGTACCAAAGGGGATCAGCTTCGTCATTTGCTAATTTATTTGGTATAAATGTCTCAATTGCTGTCGACACTATTTGTCGGAAATCAAGCCACACATCGCTTACGCTTACGCTGTTGCTTTGGAAGGAGTCGAGATTGTCTCTCAGGAAGACGTCAAGCGAATTTTTATTTGCTTGTTTGAGTACGAGTAGGTATATTTTTCACTTACTTTGGAGGATTTAGGAGTAACGATATTCAGTCTAGCTACGGCTACCTTGTGTTTACTAATTACTGTATTCGTTTTAACGGTCGTTATTAGCTCCGGATTAGTTGTTGCTAAGAGGTCAAGTGTGTTCTCACAATTGTTTGGTATTCGAGTGGGCTGATGAACTGACTGCTCGAAATAGATTTCAGAGAATGTGATTAGCTAAATTTCGATGATGTTTTATGCCTACCTTCGGATTTAACATGTATTTTCGCGAACATACCGGTGGTACATTGTAGACACCACTAACTATAATTCTGTGAGCTGGTACGTTATTGAAATGAAACTCAAGTTTTCTTTGAACCTTTCAGTAATTGTATCATCTGATTTGCGAGGTCGTTAAAAGTATCCAGCTATTATTTTATTCCGGTTGCCAAGAATAACCTCTACCCCAGCTAACTCAGAGGAACTATCTACCTTCATTTCGCTGCAAGATAAATCACATCCAAAAGCAACAAATACGCCACAGCCAACTGTGTTTAGCCTATCCTTTCCGAACGCCATGAGGTCCTTCGCAAAAATTTCTGCTTAACTTAGGTCCGGCTTTATCCAGCTTTTAGTAGCTACAGCGATTTGAGCGTCAGTGCTTGCTATTAGCGCTTGGAGCTGTGATACTTTCTCTACACAACTTCGACAGTGTACAACTATTATACCGATGATTCCTAGATCTACGTTCTTCATGTGTTCGACCTGAGCCCTTTTTGAGACTGAACGCCCTTTCTAAGACCTTCTAATATTAAAAGCCGCTCAGCCCACGCCACACTGCTCCCGACTATCCGTGTAGCCGCCTCCCGCGTGTAATGATAATATTTACTGTGTGTAGTCTATGGATGTATAGGATCACACCTCAGCATGGGCCAACTCCAGTAAAACAGGGAGATACTGACGATACTGTCTTCAAATGTGAACGGTATGTTAACCAAAAAATTGATTTCGTGCCACCGTTAATCAGTTTTCATTAACAACTACGAACTAGCATGAAAGCCTCTTACATGAAATACACTAGTTAATTTCAAAAAATTAAAAGAAAGAATTATATTTAAAAAAAATGTAATCTTAACCTGTACAAACCTAGAAAATTCCTAAAACACTGAACGATACAAAACAAGAAACAGCAAAAATCTAGATACCAATTACTATTAACATAAAGTTTCATGTATGTCCCATTTTTCTTCAGTGCACACTGTTGCAGGAAGCAATAGAAAGATTCAGATATGAGATTGAAATTGAAACTGGAAGGTTTTAATGACAAAATTCGCTGATGACAATGCAATCTTCAATGAGACTGAGTAAGAATTAAGCGTCATGTTAGCTGAAATTGGAGTAATATTGATTAAGGATAAAAACAAGAATCGAAAGTAATAAGAAACACCAGAAAAATTTAATATTTAAGTCAAATACACGTCCAAGGAATTCTACCTAGTAAGCAAAATAACACACGACTATGGAAACAAGATGGACGGAAAAAGAACACGAGCACGATAAAGACAGAGTTCCCTGTCAGAGGAAGTCTATTACCGATAACGGACGTGGGCAGAAACGCATTGAAGTATATTGAATAAAGGACGGAGAGAAAACCCGGAAAGAAGGAAATCGTAGTGCCTGACATGTGCATTGAAAGATGGGGCTTAAAATACAGTGGACCGTTAAATCAAACGACGAGACTATCCATAGACGCTACGAAAACCATATTTGTAGAAAATACTAGAAGAAAGACCGGGATGAGGGAGCGTGTGTTAAGACATTAGGGAATAGTTTCCATGTACTACAGGGCCTGCCGGCCTCGGTGGTCGTGCGGTTCTAGGCGCTGCAGTCCGGAATCGCGGGATCGCTACGGTCGCAGGTTCGAATCCTGCCTCGGGCATGGATGTGTGTGATGTCCTTAGGTTAGTTAGGTTTAAGTAGTTCTAAGTTCTAGGGGACTGATGACCTCAGATGTTAAGTCCCATAGTGCTCAGAGCCATTTGAACTATAGGGACTATTTCATGGGTAGACATAAATTTCAAAATATGCAGCAAATAATTGAAGATGTAGAGAGCCAACATTGGAGGGGTAGACAGAAATTTGAATACATGAAAGAAATAATTGAAGATGTTGTGTGTACTACACATAAACTGATTCAGAAGATTGATTTCTCCTCCTAGCAAAGTGCAGTTGAAAAATGATAGGTCTTAGCTATATTTAAAATCAATATGTAATTTCAGTTGTGTTGATCTGTTACCAAACCCTGCACCATGCGTCCATTCCGTACAGTTGTTGATGCCTTTTGCGCTGCGATTTACGTATAAATTATACAGTAGTAACATCTGCGACTGTACCCATGGAGATACCGACTGTGTTCAACAGAAGATCTTTTTTATCTCGAGGTATAATGGCCTAATTACCACCGCTGGAGTTCCCTCAAAACTAATTTTAACTTGTCGATTTCGCTGTGTTAAAGGACGATGGTTCGATGGTGATACAAATCCCTTGAATCATAGCCAAGTAAAGAATGTGACGTCTGTAAATGAAGCAAAGAACATTGATATAGAATAAACTTAGTTTACGTTATCGTTTATTCGACTTCCTTTGGAATATGATCAACACCAAAAGTTAAAATTCTCGTAATATTTTGGACGTTATTGTTCCTTGAGCTTTGAACTTCATCCGTCACATAGTTTTATTTCCATTGAACGTAACTACAGTAAAGCTAAATAGTTAGTCATTTCTAATAAATCTAATACTACTGACGACTGGGCGACATTGCAGCCCGTCGTCTATCCCGATTTACACTGGGGCGACAAATGTCAGCCGACCTGGGTGGCCGAGCGGTTCAAGTCTGGAACCGAGCGACCGTAACGGTCACAGCTTCGAATCCTGCCTCGGGCATGGATGTGTGTTATGTCCTTAAGTTAATTAGGTTTAAGTAGTTCTAAGTTCTAGAGGACTGATGACCTCAGAAGTTAAGTTCCGTAGCACTCAGAGCCATTTGAACCATTTTTTGACAAATGTTATGGGCAACCTGCTAATATCGCCTCAGACCTCTTTTTGGCCTGTGTTATGCAGCAACTCGACGTGGCTTGGACCCAACAAGTCGATGGAAGTCCGCTGCCGAAATAGTGAGCCATATTGTCGCTATAACCGTCCATATTTGCGAGAAAGTTGCCGTTGCAGATTTTATGAACGAACTGACTCCTCGATGGGATTCATATCCGATCTGGGCTGTCAAATTATTCTCTCCAACTGTCCAGTATGCTCTTCAAACAAATCGCTAACAATTGTGGCCGGTTGCCATGGCATGTTGTCACCAATAAAATTCCAATGTTGCCTGGGGACATAAAATCCATGAATGGCTACATGTGGTCTGCAAGAAGCCAAACATAACCATAACCAGAGGCCCCAGTCCGTTCCATATAAAGACAGCGCATCACCAGGCTGCACAGTGCCTTGTTAACAGCTTGGGTCTATTGCTTCGTGGGAACTGCGCCACACTCGAGCCCTACCATCAGCTCTTACCAACTGAAATCGGGACTCATCCGACAAGGCCGCTGTTTTAGAGTAGTCTTTGGTCCAACCGATATAGTCACGAGCCCAGGAGACGCAATCAGGCGATGTCGTACTTTTAGAAAAGGCACTTACATCCGTCGTTTTCTGCCATAGCTCATTAAAGCCAAATTTCTCCGCACTGTCGTAATGGAAACGTTCGTCGTACCTCCCTCATTGATTCCTGTGCTTATTTTAACAACTCCACGCAAACGGCGGTGCTCCCGGACGTTAAACGTCCATTGCGTTGTCGGTGGTGAGAGGCAATAACTGAAACTTATATTCTCGGCAATCTCTGGATCTCGGAATACTGAATGTCCTAACGATTTCCGAAATGGAATGACTCATGCATTCAGCTCCAAATACCATTCGGCATTCAAAGTCTGTTTATTTCGGTCCCGCGCCCATAATCACGCCGGAAAATATTTCATATGGATCACCTAAGTGACATCTCCGCCAATGCACTGCCCTTTTATACCTCGTTTAACGCCATCTGTATACGTGCATGTCGCTATCCCATGACTTTCTTTTTTCGCCTCAGGATAAATAAAGAGTAACTAAAGCAACTTCTACGTGTGCTGTTGTTGTTTTGACTGAATGAGTTATGACTAGTGTGTATGTGTGATGCCGAATTTCTCTGCAGTGATCTTGTCTGACAACGTTCGTCTAGCACTGCATTGTTTTTCAGTGCACTACATGGACTTAATTCAATACTGTTGTTGGGTGTATACTTATACACCAACCTATTACAATTAATGAGGTTGAATAGGACTGTTGTGGTCAATAGAAGTTACGACTAATTAGGTTGCTTAATCAGTGTAGTGGCGCTGATTGTTGACCGTAATTAATTTCAGGAGGGGGGGAGTTATTTGCACAATTAATGGGGTAATCGCGACAGCGCAGTATCAAATTGCACCGCTTTTTAAAACTAGTTCATGATTTATTATGTAACAAACGATGCCTGTGGCTAGGTTACGTACTGCGACGCCGTTCCTGTACACAACTTTCTGGATCGTTTTGGTCTAATATATATTTGACTAAGAACTCAAGTTAGCGACGATTTCCTGCGTCGTTATCATCAAAAGCTAAGCGTCGTCACTGACACAACGATATTATTTCATGTTTAATAGTCGGTCGATGTAGGTCACAGTAATTTAGTATGAAACTGACCAGTTTATACATGTTAACAGGGATATCATCTACGTGTACGATGTAGGGATGCTAATATAGCAACTACGCTAAGACACTTCAACAAGTTTTCATCTACATCTATAACCTGCGAACCACTCTGAGGGGCATGGCAGCTACTAGAGCTTTTATCCCGTTCCATTCACCTATAGAGTGCAGGATGACTGTTTAACTGCCGCCAAGCATTCTTTAATTAATGTTTTCTTGCCCTTACCATCCCTGTGGTGCTGATATATGCGGGATTAAAGGATCCTTTATAATATATTCATAGATTCATCATTTAAAGCCGGTTCCCAAAACACTGTCAAAACTCTTTCTAGGAACTAATTACGTCTAGTTTCAAGAGACTGCCAGTTCCATTCTTTCAGCACCTCTGTGACACTATCTCGCTTACCAAACAAATCTCTGATCATTCGTCCTGTCCTTCTCAGTATATGCTCTACATCCATTGTTACTCCTACATCGTATGTGTCCTATACACGTAAGCAGTTTTGTAGAATGAGTTGCATAAATATTTTGTAAACAAACTTTTCTTAGACTAATTGCATTCACATAGTATTCTACCAATAAATTGAGGTCCTCTAGTTGCTTTTCCCATGACTGAGCCTATGTGAGCGATCATTTTATGCCGCTACTATGTGTTACACCCAGGTATATGTATGAGTATACCGATTCCAACTGTGGCTCACTGATATTATATTTATAGGGTACTATGTTTTCTCGTTTGGTGAACTGCACAGTTTTACATTTCTGATTACTTAAAGTAAGTTGCTAGTTATGTTATCGAGGTCTGAGTCAACATTTTTGCAGCACGATTAGACTGTATTTCATTGTGAATAACTGCATCATCTGTGAAAAGTCTAATATTGCTATTAATATTGTCTGCATTGTCATTCATATACAGCATGAAGAACAAGGTATCCAACACATTTCCCAGAGGTACACGCGAAGTTATTGCTACATCTGTCGATGACTCTCCGTCCACGTTTACCAAGAAATCTTCAATCCAGTTACATGTTTCGCCTAATATCCCATATGATAACACTTGTGAGAATAATTGTAATTACGTTATTGAATGAAATAGGGAAATCGAAAATATTGCATCTATCTGACTGCCTTAATTCGTGGCTTTTATGGAGAGAAGTGCGTCAAGCTTCATATGATCTATATTTTTAAAGCCATGCCGATTGGCGGGAAGGAGGTCGTTCTGTCCGAGATACGTCACAGCGTTTGAGCTCATAATTTCTTTTAAGATTCTGCGAAAAATGGATGTCAAGGATACTGAACGGTGGTTTTGTGGATATATCCTCATATTCTTCGCGTAGACATATGTGACTTGCGCTTTCATCCCATTAACAGACACGAATGTGCGATAGGTTACATTTAACAGAGGGGGTGCAACTTGGATACAGAATTTGATAGAGATTCAACCGGGCGCTAGATCTTTGTTAAGTTTTAACGATTTCATCTGTTTCTGAACACCACTGACACTATTATCTATATCATTCATCTTTTCATTGGTACGAGTATTAAATTGGGGCTATACTCCTGAGTTATCCTGTGTAAACCATATGTAGCCAAACGCGACGCAAGTCAAAAATGCCTCAAACAGATTGAACCCTTAGTCTTCTAAACGCCATAAAAAGCAGCTGACTCATAAAAGAACAGTAACCTAAGTAACACATATTTGAGCAGACAGCAAATTTGCTGAGTGGGAGAACGGAAAGTTAAAGAAACAACTTTTTCAGTGTCTTTGTAGGTGGATCTTCGATTAATTCTTAATAATTTTGGATTACTTAGGTATAGCGTTGCATCTATACACAGAGAATAACAAAGTTTATGCCTATATTTTTAATTATTTATAAATTTCGTTATACTTAAGAAGAATTCCAAGATCGCGTACAGATGATCATGAGATGCAGTCGTCGTGAAACCCCTGTCAAATGACGTCATATGAATGCAGTATGGGGCACACCACTCTGCCAGTCATTGTGAACTTTCTAGACCTTCCAGAAGCTCGTCAGCGCGCTAGCAACACCGGGGATTGAAGATGAGTCATCCACACGGTCGTCAGACAACCTTACTACGAAAGTAGACAAGTTTAAATTTCACAGGTAGTTTTATAATTGTTTTGTTGTCAAGTATTAAACACACTGTTTAGGTTATTTCGGTGATAGTTTGAGATTTTGGCCTATTTTAGCTTGTAGGCTTTTCTTTTTTCGAGCTGCTTTACGACATCCCATTACTATGATATCCCTCCATACATGGTACATCTTCATCGTAGTATTCCTTAAATCTACTCCATACAACACGGTTTATGTTAACAAAATGTAAGAAGCCATACAAAAAATAACATGCAAACTCCGTAACAACAAATCACGTGAAAAAGGATCCACAGTGTTGGGAATGTCATCGTTCCTAATTTAAAATAAATTTACTTTTTGTAAGAGAAGACCGAAGATTTATGTACATACATTTGAAAAGTAGAAATCATCCCTTAACAAATCAATAAAGGAATAGACGTAACTTCGCCGCTCAGAACGATGCAGCTTAATGCGATGTAGATGAAGATCCGATAACTGTCCTTTGGACATGAATACTGAAATAAAAAAAGACATATACCTACACTAGTCAGTACAGTCGTTTCTGCCGAGTGGTTTAATTACTTACAACGGAAAAAGAGGAAAGCGATCAAAGCAAAGAAAATCTATCAACCTAAGAAATGTCGTCCACTCCATAGTAAAACAATAGCTGCACGATACTGCGAAGAATAAATTACAGAAGTTGCTATAATATTTTCTACATGCTCTATCGACTGCTCTTTTGATGGCGGTTTTGCATGCTCATTACTCAGACAGTTACTGTGTACAAACTCTCAAGGTTCAATGGTTCTAATGGCTCTGAGCACTATGGGACTTAACAGCTATGGTCGTCAGTCCCCTAGAACTTAGAACTACTTAAACCTAACTAACCTAAGGACATCACACACAACCATGCCCGAGGCAGGATTCGAACCAGCGACCTAGCAGCAGCGCGGCTCCGGACTGGAGCGCCTAGAACCGCACGACTACCGCGGCCGGCCAAACTCTCAACGAAATAGACATGTTACTGTGACACTGAACACTTGAGATGCATCTACTTTCATCGAGCATAACAATTTCCGAAATTATAGAACTTAAGAATCGACAGGAAACTGTGCTAGGTATCTTCGTAGGCTGCTAGGAGTCTTCATATGATACAATGTAGCCGTTCTAACTATTGTCATTACGATTATCGCTATGGTTATTTTACGATGTATTATCGATGTAGAATCATTCAGGATTATGAGGTCATTATCTGTCAGCAAATGATTCCATGTAAGATTTTTCATAGGGTTTCCAGTTCAAGCCGCAATCAAATCGATACCCGCCAAATAGGTGAAATAGCATATCCACAAGCGGTTTCCAGGAACTTACTATAGTATATGCCACCAAATACGTTCTGGACACGCACCCCATTTTTCACCTCTATACCTACAATACACAGTCGAAATAATTCTCGAACGCCAACCGAAATTATTTTCAGCTAAACACACTCTCACCATATAAAGGGCCTAATGAGTGAAAGTGTCGACTTTTCTATTGGTGACTGAGGACGGTGTACTGAAAAAGCTTATTAGTAATTTTCAGACCAGTAATTATAGCTATTATAAAAATCTGTTTTTAGGTTGGGTAGTACCTCCAAGGACATGTGGCAAGACCAATCCAGTAATGCTTATATTCTCCAGGGCCACAAGTCAGCTATTGAACAGTGGATGCGTGGAAGCAAAGCCGTTAGCCAATAGCGACGGGCATAGTCCACTTAGTGGTGCAGTCTTGACTAGGAAGAAAACATTAAGTCGTCAAGCTTGTGATGTTTTTGTAGGAAGATCGTTTGAGGCAGACAAAAAACAACCAACTCACTGATGTTTGTACATATTAAGGTACCACATATAAAAATATCTGCACTTATAAATGTTACACTCTGAATATAGAGTGTGAAACAGTAGTCTGTCAACAACATTTCGTATCTTATCCACAGAAATTTTTTGAGAGAATTGACATAACGATCCAAGGTTCCTGATTGCTCGTTATAGTGCAATGATGTAATTATTTGTTCAGTTTGTCACCCCAGTTAAGTTTGTTTGTGGGTAAACACTTAACAACACTGGAAACATCTGTAATAAGACAACCCTCAGACAGACGCAATAGCAGTAAAACAGGATCGCTGTCGATGGGAGAACACCTCAGAAAAGCGTCCTTGTGTTGCTCATCCAATACAATTACTGAACCCACACACGTGGTGCATTTCGCGAAATTCTCCATCAGTAAACACATCTGCTGTGTCTCACTGTTAACGAACGACGAACACAGGTGGGAAAAAGAAACAGAACGCAGCACTACTGAATGCAATCTTGTGATCGAAGAGTCAGGTGGAATCAATTGTTTTCAATAACAAATACGACAAGTGAGTGGAACAGGTATTACTAAACAAGACACATAGAACATATCGTCGAAATTTTTGTTGTTATGCAGATATTTTCAGTGCAATATCGGTACAAAGATCAATGAGGCCAAGAAATCAAACGAAATGCAGTAATCTCTAACGATGCACCGAAAGCTAGAGGTACACTTCAGTACTAGAAAAATATACATGAACTGTCTATGAGCTATGGTCACCCTATACACACACGGTGATTCAGCTGCCCCTACCTATCGGTTTTATGCCACCCGCAATGCTTTCAATTACCACGCGCCAGTTTTCATAATCTCCCGCTCGATGCGTGCAAACCATTAGTCCCTTAGAAAAAATGAACAGGACTTTCCTGTACGAAATTTAATACAGTTAAATTTAGTACAGTACGTTTGCGCTAGAGGCTGTAGTTTCCGAATTACTCGAGAAAAATGTATAAAAGTGAGCTTCAAATTCGGCTTTGTTGAATAGCTCTAAAGCCGTGGACTCCAGCGGAAAGGTATCCCGGCTCGTAATTTAACTACATTAAATATCCTACTAAAATCTCCTGTGAATCTTTTTTGTAGAGTTAATAGTTTGCATATTGTGAGCAAAACTTTATGAACATTAGTATGTGGTAAATGTAAGGCGTTGCGGGTTGCATAAAACCCATAGGTACAGGCAGCTGAATGATTCTGTATATTACTTCACACTATAAATTTGCAGCATGTTTCCTCTCGTCTAATCCGTCCTTCGCCTCGGCAAGCTGTCTGTACACTGTATGATACTTCACCGCTATGAATCGGTGCAGCATAGCATCAGACTTCATATCACCCTGGTTCATTTTCACTCACTGTACAGAAAAAAAATTTAAGCGAGTTACCGCGTGTAAACATTTAGTGAAACTCCAGTAAGATGAAACAAAAATACATTGAATTATAATCACAAAATTTATGCTGTGGAGAGGATTATGTGAAAATGTAACATTTTGGACACGTACCCCAAGCTAACGCCAAACTGAAGTGCTTCAAAATCGTTTCTCAATTTTTTTTTGTTTCCGCATTGAATGTCAAAAAAGAAAGACAATAATCTTGAATATGATGGCAAAGTCCGTTTAGAAAATTTTATATACAGTGGCCGTTACGCAAACCAGAAAAACCCTCTTAATGAGTGACTCGCCACAGGGTACCAGCTGAATCTCTTCCCCTTGTCCGAGGCCCGTGATCTTTACTCGCACAGCCCGAGGGCACAGGCTTACCTGCCAAGCGGTACGCTTTCCACTGGGTCCTTAATGTTTCTCCTCTTAGCCGCAGGCACCGACAGAACTGCCCGCTCCAAATTAAACTCCGTATAATTAACCTTAGGGAAAACATTATTACGACCGTCTCCTCGTTTTCGCTTGCCTTGTGGACTTGGTTGGGTGTTCCTTGGGGATTACAGAAATCCTGAAATTTGAAACTAATCTGCATTTGTAACGATTTCAACTCAGAAATAAAAACCTGTAAGTACTAAAACTCGCCACCACAATAAACAGCTTTGGGTGTTAGGCTGCATTCCATTAATGATTTGGACACTGCATAAAACGGAAACACTTTCAAGCTAAAACAACGCCTTAGAGTATTCCTGATTTGGTAAATAAGGGCCGCTTAGTCAAGGGAGAAGTCGTACTCAGTAGAGTCCGTAAATGGAAGCCGATATCAGAACAACCAAACATTTATTCAAATTCAACACCAACATGGAATCTTATTGCAAGGTTAACCATGAGAAACAAGAACCTAGAAAACTCTAGTGAAGTACTGAAATCAGTTATGTGGGACTTTGATTGACATCTCTACGAGGAGTGAAAGAAGAAAATCAGACTTTCTCATCTGCACAACTCGCATTTTTGAATTAACAAGAGAAATAACGCTAAGTCCCCTGTATTTAAGATGCACATATAACAAAATGAGAGCTGTCATTAATACAAAACTAGCGCCTAATACCATCAGCAAAAGTGACAAATCTTGAAACTGCACGGTCAGCACAGGACGACAGCCATTAGACGAGTCCTGAGTGAACAAAGTTCTATGCCAAAGTGCAGCACCATACTTATCGGTAATATTGAGAACATATATACACTACGCGATCTAAAGTATCCGTACATGTGGCTAAAAATGACTTATAAGTTCGTGGCGCCTTCCATCGGCAATTCTGGGATTCAATATGGTGTTGACCCACCCTTAGCCTTTATGACAGCTTCCAGTCTCGCAGGCATACATACAATCAGGTGCTGGAAGGTTTCTTGGGGAATCGCAGCCCATTCTTCACGGAGTGCTGCACTGAGGAGTGGTATCGATGTCGGTCGGTGACGTCTGGCACGAAGTCGGCGTTCCAAAACATCTCAAAGGTGTTGTATAGGATTCAAGTCAGGACTCTGGGCATGCCAGTTCATTAGAGGGATGTTACCGCAGTGTAACCTTTCCGCCACAGGCCGTGCATTATGAACAGGTGCTCGATCGTGTTGAAAGGTGCAATCGCCATCCCTGAATTGCTCTTCATGAATGGGAAGCAAGAGGGTGCTTAAAACATCAATGTAGGCCTGTCCTCTGATACTGCCACGCAAAACAACAAGGGGTTCAAGCTTCCTCCATGAACATCACTACCACACCAGAACAGCATTGCCTCCGAATTTTTCTGTTGGCACTACACACGCTGGCAGATGACGTTCACTGGAAATTCGCCATACCCGCAACCCACCATCGGATCGCCACATTGTGTACCGTGATTCGTAACTCCATACAACGTTTTTCACTGTTCAATCGTCCAATGTTTACCCTCCTTATACCAGGCGAGGCGTCGTTTGGCATTTACCTACGTGATGTGCGGTTTATGAGCAGCCGCTTGACCATGAAATCCACGTTTTCTCACCTCCCGTCTAATTGTCACAGTGTTTGCAGTGGATCCTGATGCAGTTAGGAATTCCTATGTGATGGTCTGGATAGATGTCTGCCTATTACACGTTACGACCCTCTTCAACTGTCGGCGGTCTCTGTCAGTCAATAGGCGAGGTCGGCCTGTACTCTTTTGTTTTGTACGTGTCCTTCAGGTTTCCACTTCACTATCATATGGGAAACAGTGGACCTAGGGAATTATGGGAATGTGGAAATCTCGCGCACAGACGTATGACACAAGTGACACCCAATCACCTGACCACGTACGAAGTCTGTGAGCTCTGCGGACAGCCCCATTCTGGCCCCTCCCAATGTCTAATGACTACTGAGGTCTCTGCTATGGAGTACCTGGCAGTTGGTGGCAGCGCAATGCACCTTATATGAAAAACGTATGTTTTTGTAGGTGTCCAGATACTTTTGATCACATTGGGTATGTCTCGAAGAATGGATACAGAGGAAACGCAGCATAAGTTTCCCTGATACGACATACACATGTGCATAAACAATTTATTATGTTGGTACCTATTTTGAACAGTCTTAAGCTCTTGGTTGGTGTAGCTTTATAGCGTACATAAACTAGGGAAACCAAACATATAACTGGGCGAATAGAAATACTGCTGAGATGGTATAAAATTTCTCGCCTTTCATGGGAAAGGAAAAATGGAATACTTCTTGTCACCCATGATGAATAGATTCTTACTGTATCACAAGTGGGCACTTAAGAGCTAAGGGATCATTGGAACCGCGCATAAGGGGTTATCGCGCGGAAAGCTCAACTTCAGAAAACGGCGAGCGTGCCGATGATCATCCCCATAATTCCGCCCCAGTTGAGCAAAACTTCTTAGCCCGAATCCCACAGTAAATGCGGAATATTCCGGTAGCCGCTTTCTTGCTTGAAAATCTCTCAACGCTAACCCAGTAGCTTGTACTGCCTTCTTTTAGTTCTGGAATAAATGTAACTGAATTGGTACAGGGCCGTGAAGCGATTTGTACCATTCATTTTTACAAATTTTTCAATAAATGTGATTAGATTACTGTAATCTAAAGGAAACTTTCTTGTCCCATAAAGCAGATTCTCGTCTCTGTAATTTATCTCCTTTGTGACATCACTTATAAATTGAATTCGGTCTCTTCCGCACGAGGTAAGAAGCAATGATAATTAAAATTTTCTGCTCAGATCAAGGAGAAATACTCTTAAATTGGGTATTCGCCTCAACCTCTACATTTGGGCCACCTAAAAGCTTGATGAATATATGATTTTAGATCTCGAGCTTCTGTCACAAACGTAGAATTATAACTCAAGGTCAGTAACATGTTGCTCAAATCTGACTTAATTCTGAGCAGCAGCTTTGTACAGCGTTTTGCACTGAAGCTTTAATTATGAACACCTCATATATTACGTTCGGTAAAACGATCTGCACATGGATGAATAAGATACTCTAAGGAAATGTCTTTGTTGACTATAGAGGTCAAGCGACGAATTTTGAAGTCGTCTTTGGAAAAGACGGTCCCCACAGTCTCTATGGGCATTGCGTGACTGTAGTCGTAATATTGATTCGCCACATATGACTAGAGACAAAATTAAATTCAAATCGATGAGTTCTTGAAGGTGAAAGCCCGTCGAAAAGCAGCGAGAAACGCTTTTGCTGGTGATAAAATGGACGGCAACAGTTTCCAAGGGGAGATATTGGTAGCGTACCATTTAGTTCACCTTTTCATAAAAAGAGAAAAAAATTGTTATAAACTAGTATTCGTCCCTTCAATTTATGAACAGAGAGATTCGTTGGCAACACATACCTACAAAAACACCGACCATTGCGATTTGAGAAGTGAATTGCCCTTCGAAGTTATTGCACTCGTGCCACTCATCTATCATTGATTATTCCACGTGGTGCTGTTTGCTTTTTCCCGCAGTCAAAAGCAAATGGTTGGAAGGGAAGAAACAAATTTTCAGAAGTGTGTGATTTCCTAAGGGACCAAACTGCTGAGGTCATCGGTCCCTAGACTTACACACTACTTAATCTAACTTAAACTAATTTATTCTAAGAACAACACACACACCCATGCACGAGGGAGGAATCGAACCTCCTGCGGGAGGAGCGGCACAAATCCGTGACATAGCGTCTTAAACCGCGCGGCCACTCCGCACGTCGGAAGGGAAGGGATTTTCCTCAGCTGAAGAGTTTACATGTTTTATAAATCTGTGACTGTACTAAGTTGTATGAGGCGTTTTCTCTGATAGAAATCTTACAGCTATGATACTGCTTTGAAAATCCGGTAATTCCCTTGGCGTGGATGGCATAACGAAAAAAAATCATCAGGAATGAGAGACACACTTCATACTATTCACGTACAGATGCCTTCTTTCATACAGTGCTACATGACACTTGTCTGAACAATCCATACATTCGCGCTCGAAGTAGAAAACACAGTGAAAATTGACATCTTTAGAGAACAGTGGCACTCTCACTCAAAATTCTTCAGTACAGATGTATTGAGTCTGTATGAAAAGTGTTGGAAGTCGCTGGAAGTGCAGTCAGGTGTTGGCTCCTGGTGTTGGCTCCTGGTGTTGGCTCCCTCCCTCAGTCGCCGACTCCAGCGCCGCCGCCGGTCGTCTGGGGTAGGCGCTGCGAGTCGGGGTTCGACTGGCTGATCTCATCGCCGAAATGACTGTCAGCACTCACATTTCTCTGGTAGACAAGGTCAGCCGGTAAACCCCAACCTTGCATACTCCCCAGGCACCGTTGTCTCCGCAGCACACTGAGCTGCGGAATACTCGTTGGTTTTATCACGTCGGCTTTCCTCGTCATGCTGTGTTAGTCCTGTCGACTGCAATAACAGCACCTTTTACATTAGCTACAGGGCTAATGAAATTGTCGCTGTTTGCTTTTGGCGACCTCGTAAATATATGTTGGAATAAAGTAGTACTCAGTTACGAGCTTCAAGCCCAGAAAGTAATGCACCGCATGCATTTCTCTGTCGAAAACAGTGCTACGAATGCGAAATGTTACGTATGTATTATTTGAAGTCTCCTGAGTTAGCACTCCAAGTTCCCGTAACTTCCGACAGATAGCTTAGCTGCAGGACAGTTTCAAGGTGGCGTCTGGAAGTGATGCACGTTACAAGCAACGTGCCGTCATTGAATTTCTCACTACAGAGAAAGAAACTGTGGGGAATATTCACAAACGCTTGTGCAAAGTCTGTGGAGCATCTGCTATTGACACAAGTACAGTTAGTCGCTGGGCACGGAGGGTGAGGTCGTCAGAAGACGATTGAGCGGAGGTCCATGATTTGCAGCGGTCGGGGAGACCATCCACCCAACAACCCTGACCTAATTCTCCTCGGATTTCCACTTGTTTGGGCCTATTCTAGGAATAAATTTTGAGGATGATGAGGAGGTGATTCACACAGTTAAGCACTGGCTCCGCCACCAAGACAAGGATTGGTACCGACAGGGCATAAACGCCCTTGTTTCGCGCTGGCGGAAGGCCATAGAACGGCATAGAGATTACCTGGAAAAATAGATGTGTCGATGATACATCATTCTTTCACGTGTGTAATTCTCAGTATGTTCAGTAAAGAATTGTTGAAGAAAACAAATGTGGTGCATTACTTCCTGGGCAACCCTCGTAAAATTACAGATGCGCTTCTGTTTGCAAATGGTGAACTAATCTTAGCAGACTCACAAGAAAAATTACAGAGAGCAGTTTGTTCCTGTTAAATGGTAGCAAATAGTCATATGACAATATCTAAAGGTAAAACTAAGATAACGGAACTCCAATGTAGGGAGCATCTAAAAGCAAAAATAATAAGTGTTGATAAACCGCAAGAAACAAATAAATAATTTTCAATACTTCGGGATGTTAGGTCTCAAATATCACACACAATAATCAAGAATACATCTCGCAAAAATTGCAACACTTCCTAGGCATTATAGATCGTACATTCCTCAAAAAGGTGGAAAAGAGACGCCACTAAAATTTTATAACTTGATGGGAGCGCCTGTTGTAATGTGTGGGTCAGAGACTTGGGCACCAATCGCCAATTAAAGAAGAAAGATTTAGGTTGCAAGGTTGAGACTCCTAAGACTTCTACCTGATTACAGACACATAGATGGGATAAAAATAGCGAAGTAAGGAGTGACCTCATACTTCAGAAAATAGAGGAATACAGAAAGAAACGGCATGACAGAACTCGAATACCTAAATTAGTTTATAAATATACACCTTAAGAGGAAAAGGAAGGTTGGGAGTCCTAAGAAGCCATCGAAAGGTCAGCTCCGTTCGGCTTGAAAGTGGAACAGGCATGGATGCCTAAACTGATACTGGTTATGATGATGATGCTCGATCTTTCCTTTCCTCCATACCGACGGATGGAGGTTACTCGATCCGCAGGGATAAAATCTTGAATATGGAGAACATTGTTTTGTTTTGATGGCTTCTTTATTCACTCTTGTTTATAACACGACATGTTTGGAGTACACCTGAGTAAATCAACATCACGAAGTGACCTGACCATGAATTTAGACTGCAAATAAAACATGGTAAATCAAAGGTTCCAGCACACATGCAAATCGATGACATTGACATTTTTAAAAAGTTAGTGCTATAGAAAGAACTAAATAAAGCAGATGTTACAGAAAGGTGCTACGTGTAACACGAGGTATGATTAATCCTACTGTATATTTTTATGAGTAAAACATTTTATATACAAGTGAAAGGGATTTTTATTAACATAGGTAAACGTTAAAAGCCAGTGTTTCTGAGCAGTGACGAATCCAGTTTATTTACGTATGCACCAGAGGAACTATATTGTTTAAATAGAATATAATTTTTCAGTGTCTACAGATCGATATTCTGGTGGCAGATTACTCATTTAATAGAGATGTTCAAAAGCCCGCCCATTTTCATACCTTGAGGACGAGATGCAAAGTTGCTGGCGTCACGGAGCAACAATCTTCCTCGATGGGCTGTTCGAAGTCATGTTTGGCTGGATTGTAAAATGAATATTGTCGTATACGAGGTGGATCTGACTCCACAAAGAGACGACGGTCGGCCTGACGTGGGAGCTGACATAGAAAAACGCACCGTACACCACCAACGAGCAGGTTGACATGTCGCTGATGCTTGGCGAATGTCGAGGTGACACCCGTGAAACAGTCATGTCTTAGGCCGTAAAATATTCTGATCGAAGAGCTCCATCAAGTATTCAGGAAAGTGAGTTCTCGTTTAAACACCTCACATAAATGAACCTTCCGGCACTAGAACATTCTTTCGAACGCTGCCAAATGCTCCGTCATTTCCTAAAACCGTGACCGTTTCTGGCTCAGTAAACGAAATTCGTAGAACATTGATATTAATTGGTTTCTCCACGATTGGTATAAATACATCAGCTACGTAATTGGAAGAGTAATGTTCTCCTTAAAATTTATAACTCCTCGTCTTAAATCTCAGGAAAATAACTAAATGTCATGTGATAACTGGAGATACGTGTACACTATCATTCACAAATTTGCAACGCATTCTCACAGGTTTATGTGAGTGTTGACATTCCCGGCGTATACTACCGAAGAAATCTTCTCCAGCTTCGATTTTTCGGTCATCTTACAGGTAGTTTACCTGGTGAAACGCGCGTAGTCTATGAATTAAGGGGTTCATGCAAAAAAAAAAAAGTTCCTGCTGTGGAAATAAGTGACATAAATAAAAGGGTAATACATCCTAATAAACATCATTTGTTAAACCTGTAGAATTACCGGGAAGAAGCTAGAGTTTGTGCTTCTGAGGAACGCTTGAAGAACCATTCTGTACCACTCCCCAAAATTTTACATTAATAATTTTAATTTAAACAGTAGGATGACAGATCATCTTCAGCGATCTTTATAAAACAGAATGGATTGTACTTAGAGGAATGTTAATCAGTAAGCATGATACCTACAGATCGACAACGAAATGAACTTA
Source organism: Schistocerca piceifrons (assembly GCF_021461385.2). Taxonomy (NCBI): domain Eukaryota; kingdom Metazoa; phylum Arthropoda; class Insecta; order Orthoptera; family Acrididae; genus Schistocerca; species Schistocerca piceifrons. The sequence goes on along the minus strand of NC_060138.1, from coordinate 1,158,914,062 downwards.
CACAATATTTGAGCCAGGTCGTGTGTAAACACATGATTTCCCACGCAAGGTGACTTGCCTGTACCATATAAACACACCTATGACGTGTACATCATTGAAACAAATTCCATCGCAGATACATCGAATATGTAAGTTTAAGATACTGTGGTAGTTCCTAATCCCTTTTTACATAAATTTCGAGACAGTTGTCGTTGTAAGTACGGTACGATCCCAACTTTCTCATTCGGGAATGGGATCAGGAAGTGTCATACCGTGAACTTCCTGATAATTAACGATGTTAAACGTTATTGGTGACCTATATCGTCACTGAAGACTGCATGATACTCTAAGAAGGCAATAAAAAATTTTGTCTGCCGTTTCTTTAACTTTTTAAATAACTGTCCGATTGAGTATATTTTTCTCGCCAACACATCGATGTTGTTTGATGACAATCAAGTAAGTCTTTGGCTCTTCACATCGTGAATAATACAAGAATATTAGTATCTTTTACTGATGATTGTGTAGGTCACGTAATTAGTGTATAGCATTTCTATAATTATTATCTATTTCCTTTTCATATAAATTCTGGGGGATGGTCAAAAACCTGACGTTTTTTTCAATTTTAATTACAGATTTTTGCCAACTCTAGAACGCTTAGAACCTAAAACTATGATGGAATCTTTTTCTTATTATCACCTTAGAACTTATTCGTGCGTTTTGTTCATTTGACGTCACCTTCTTAGGTTGTGGATTTTGTTGATGATTTGGAAATTTTGCAGTATTGATTAGCAGACTGAAAATTTTCCTCCCTTGTATTGTGTCGTCTGTGGCATTACGTTCTCTCAAATCACTTCATTTCTCTTCTGGCCATCCCGTTGTGGTTTTCAATTTGGATATAAAGTTAAAAAAAATCCCGTTAGAGTATCGTTTGTTTCTTTTGTGGTGCAAAATTTTTTCTGAGTATTAAGCATTAACATATTTTAATAAAACTTTCTAATATATAGCTGTATCTAGTGGAACAACATCACTTTTAAATTTCCTTTAATTTATGGCTTTGGTCACAAACTTTTTGTTAGCAGATTACCTGTTTCGGTCTATAATGACCATCATCTAATCTGTTTTATAAAAACAAAGATCTAATGTACTGCAGCCATAGTGGCATCGTCAAATGTCAAATGCAGAATCAGCAGGACTTTGTTTTTATAAAACAGATCTGATGATAGTCATTATAGAGCAAAACCGGTAATCTGTTAACAAAATGTTATGACCATAGACATAAATTAAAGGAAACGTGTTGTATTTACGCGTCACTGATTTATTTGCGACAATGTCGCAGCTTGTGAAACATCACTTTTGACGATAAGGGGTATTCTGTTATTACAGGTACATTCCCAAACTGATAAATTAGCTTATTAATAAAGGAAATAAAATTTCCGGGTGAGGCCTCGAGCATTGGGAGTATTTTGTACACAAAACAGTCTCGGTCGCTTGATATATGTATTCATTTATGACATGGTTTCCACTTCTGCCGTCAACGTATCTGTAATTAATGTTGAAGGAACAAGGGTGCGTCGAGGAGCAAGTTACTGATTCTTCTGTATTATGAGGCTGCCTTCAAAACATTTAAGTTAAGTATTCAAATGTGTTTGACAAGTTAACACGTTTTAGTACATTACTTGGCTTTATAGAGTATCCGATAGGCGTAATTATAATAGCAAAAATAACTTTTATAATTACAATACGGTGCTAAGGGAACATATATTTAATGCGTACAGTTTATGCTGCTGCTGTAGAGTTGCGAGTGTAAAACAGATTGAAGGATACATGCCAGATTAGGACGTTCATGTTGACTTAAAAAACCACTAAAAACTAACTTTAAGAAAAAGCCACTATACTGATTTAAATCGCTATTTACAGTTTCACTTCAAGTGTTTGTAATTTAAAGATTAATATTTTATAAATATTAACAGGGAAAGAAAAATAGAGGCAACGTACGCCATGTTAGCGCCACCTCTCGATTGGCACTTGCTAGTGTAGTACAACGTAAAGACTTTGTGAACCTAGTAGACAGTTGACATCCAGCCTAGGTATAGGTTTAATTGAGTGACACTGAACCTTGCTTTACAAGTTCTAAGTCTTGGTGAGATAATTTGTAGCATGATATTGTACGTCTCTCATTCTTATATTTCTTTTATATTAACTAAAGATCTGATGGTAGCAGTAACTGAATCGGCATTGTAAATAAAGACAAATATGAAGCGATTTAGACAGTTTTATCAGCAGAAAGGAATGATTGTAATTGGGAAGTAGAGCTGTTTTTAACAATTTCAGGCCCTTACTGACGACTATGTAAATATTGTTCCGAGATGTTTAACAACTTGACTGCCTCTTCGTAAGCATCGTTTTCCTCATACATACTGTCGTAGCAATTTTCCATAACTTTTGCTAGATGGCAGTAACGTAAATTCTTAATTTCTTCTTCAACTTTTTTTCTAGGAACCATGTAATTTTATTTTATATTAATGGTGATTTTAGACCAATGTATGATAGAGAAACTAGGTAGTTAGTTCATTTAAGACTATTCGGTAGTTTTCTAATTTTCATTTGTTTGTTATTACTACGATACTGTTATGTTGGTGTGTACTAGTACCAAATTCATTATTAATTGTCTCTTACGACGGTATGGCGGTTGGATAATTAAGTTCCATAAATCTGGGACTTTTGCCCGACAAAAAAATTAATATTTATTGTTCTAAATACAGTTACTATTGTCGTTGTTTGAATATAAGCACTCAAGATTTTCGTGTTCCCTTTTAAGCCACTTAAGTTAATGTATTTGAGTAGCCCTGTGATTTGTTGGTTAGTACATTAACTTCTTCTCATATTTTATGGTAAGATTGGCTGGATAATCCTTTTAGTAATTCTTATTGTATTATTGTTTTTGTAATATGTATGGTTGGGTAGGGCTTGGGGCCATGTCTTGGTTTGAGGGTTTTCATATAATATATGCATATTAATATGCATGAATTACACGTTTGCTTGATTGCTCTTTGCTCTTGGCCTCGTGGCGTTTGGAGGCGTTGCTCTTGGGAGTTATCTATACCCACCTGCTCATCGGGCGTAACCTCTCCCCGTCGGCTGTGTGTGTGCGCGTGTTGGCGGCGCGCTACTTCCCGTCTCACCGTAGACTCTGAGACGTTGCGGCTTCCTGGTTCGCTACAGCATTTCTCATAAGCTGAGTTTCTATTTCGTAGCTGTAGGGCCTTAATTTAAGATGAAATGCCCGTTATTCAAACCCATCTTAATCCGCCGAACCTGCCCGTTTCATGTTTTCCCTGTTTAAGTTTTGTTTTAACGTAATAGTTTTAATATTGGTGTAATGCTCAATCTGTTAAACGGAATTTTATTATTTTTCCACGTCTGTATCTTGATTATGCCCAAGGGCTTCTGTGATTGATCAAATATTGGATATTTGAGTTGAAAATTGTTCCTGTGGTCATTGCGTAATGCTTAACGGACCTCAGCTCGTCAGATACAAAACTTGTGAAATTTCATGTTGCTACACTTCCTGTAGGTCATTTTAATTAATGTCAAACACCTCCTTTGATCGAAAAAATGTTGGAATCGTAATTCTTCGGGTCATGACTGTCATTGTTTGCCCAGCGCTAAGTTGAGTTTGATTGTACTACTAGCTTGTTAGTTCTTCCTAAATTGATACATCTTACTCGTTTAAATTAACTAATTTATCTTCAACTAATTTAACTGAAGAAATTTTGGAGTAACTGTCTGAATACCTTTCCTTAATTACGAGGGTTGCCCAGAAAGGAATGAACCGCATTTTTATTTGTCAGCCGAAAACAATGTTACGAAAGTCTCCTGAGTGAGTGCGCCAAGTTTCCGTCACTTCCGAGAGATAGCGTAGCTACGGAACAGTTTCAAAATGGCGTCTGTAGGTGATGTACGTTAAATGCAACGTGCCGCCATTGAATTTCGCACTGCAGAGAAAGAAACTGTGGGCAATATTCACAAACGCTTGTGCAAAGCCTGGCATCTGCTGTCGACAGAAATACAGCTAGTCACCGGACACGGAGGGTGAGGTCGTCAGGAGGCAGTTAGGCGGGGCTCCACGATTTGCAGCGGACGGGGAGACCATCCACGGGTGTCAACCTGACACACCTGATGCCTAATCTGGCTTCACTTGTTTGGACCATTAAAGGATGCCATTCGAGGAAGACACACTAAGGACGATAAGGACGTGATTCACACAGTTAAGCACTGGCTCCGCCACCAGGACAAGGACTGGTACCGATAGGGCACAAACGCCCTTGTTTCGTGCTGGAGGGAGGCCATAGAATGGGATTTAGATTACGTGGAAAAATAGGGTGTGTAGGTAAAACACGATTCATTGTGTTTGTAGTGCTCATTATGATCAATATAGAAATGTTGAAGGTGACGCCCGTATATAAGAAGGGTAGAAGGACGGAACCTCAAAATTACAGACCAATATCCTTAACATCGGTTTGTTGCAGGATTCTCGAACATATTCTCAGTTCGAATATAACACGGCTTTAGAAAGCATCGCTCCTGCGAAACGCAACTCGCCTGTTTTTCACATGATATCGTGCGAACCTTGGATGATGGGTATGAGACGAATGGCATATTGCTTGACTTCCGGAAAGCGTTTGACTCGGTGCCCCACTGCACACTCCTAACTAAGGTACGAGGATATGGGAATGGTTCCGAAGTATGTGAGTGGGTCGAAGACTTCCTAAGTAATAGAATCCAGTACGTTGTCCTCGATGGTGAGTGTTCGTCGGAAGTGAGAGTATCTTCTGGGGTGCCCCAGGGAAGTGTGGTAGGTCCGCTGTTGTTTTCTATCTACATAAATGATCTTTTGGATAGGGTGGACAGCAATGTGGGGCTGTTTGCTGATAATGTTGTGGTGTACGGGAAGGTGTCGTCGTTGAGTGACTGTAGAAGGATACAAGATGACTTGGACAGGATTTGTGATTGGTGTAAGGAACGGCGGCTAACTCTAAATATAGATAAATGTAAATTAATCCAGATGAATAGGAAAAAGAATCCTGTAATATTTGAATGCTCCATTAGTAGTGTAGCGCTTGACACAGTAACGTCGATTAAATATTTGGACGTAACATTGCAGAGCGATATGAAGTGGGACAAGCATGTAATGGCAGTTGTGGGGAAGACGGATAGTCGTCTTCGGTTCATTGGTAGAATTTTGGGAAGATGTGGTTCATCTGTAAAGGAGGCCGCTTATAAAACACTAATACCACCTATTCTCGAGTACTGGTCGTGCGTTTGGGATCCCTATCAGGTCGGATTGAGGGGGGACATAGAAGCAGTTCAGAGGCGGGCTGCTAGATTTGTTACTGGTAGGTATGATAATCACGCGAGTGTTACGGAAATGCTTCAGGAACTCGGGTGGGAGTCTCTGGAAGAAAGGAAGCGTCCTTTTCGTGAATCGCTAGAGAGGAAATTTAGAGAACCAGCACTTGAGGCTGACTGCAGTACAATTTTACTGCCGCCAACTCACATTTCGCGGGAAGACCATAAAGATAAGATAAGACAGATTAGGACTCGTACAAAGGCATATAGGCAGTCATTTTTCCCTCGTTCTGTTTGGCAGTGGAACAGGGAGAGAAGATGCTAGTTGTGGTACGAGGTACCCTCCGCCACGCACCGTATGGTGGATTGCGGAGTATGTATGTAGATGTAGAAGGAAAAAAATGTGGTGTATTACTTTCTGGGCAACCGTCGTATTTTATCTAATTTTCTGTCCAAATGTGAGCTGCTGTTAACATTGTAAACCTATTGCTAGCGCTAATTATTGTCGCTCATTAGTTGCACTTTCTTAATTACGTTCATTGCAAGCAACTATTATCGTTTGTATTTCATTATTGTTTTCCTGTTTGTATGTGCAATGAAAGATTTTTGGCCTATTGTGAAGTAACAAATGGCTTGTGATAAATGGTCTGCACCTTTACCACGTCCGTTTAGTTGTTCCTGTGTCCTGGAGCGTCCACGGACATTTCAGGAGACGCACTCTGCCGGAGCCGCTGCCCACTCGAGTTGCGCTGACCGCCTGTGGGGACGGAGGGCTAAGCCGCTGCGACTTGGCCGTCTGCAAGTTGCCGCTGGCTTGGCGGCAGGTGCGACCGTCCGGCTGTCTGCCCGCCGGACCTCTGCTTACTGTGACAGCCGTCGCCGTGTTACGAGCTCTCTGCCGGCCTCTAGCTGTAGTGGGCGCCTGTTACAAACTTGCTGGGCTGTCGAACCTCATCATCCAGCAACCCTAACGAGGCCACTGGCTAAAATGGAGGTGAAAAATTTCTTATATCCGCGCTTCTCTTGTACACGCCGTATTAAGAAACGACAGACAGCATGAAAATTTATCATTTTTAGACATATATGTATATAGGGTGGTCCATTGACAATGACCGGGTCAAATATATCACGAAATAAGCATCAAACGAAAAAACTACAAAGGTCGAAATTCGTCTACCTTGAAGGGGGAAACCAGATGGCGCTGCCATAGGTCAAACGGATATCAGTTGCGTCTTTTTTTTAAAAAAAAGGAACCCCCAATTTTTATTACATATTCGTGTAGTATGTAAAGAAAGATGAATGTTTTAATTGCACCACTTTTTTCGCTTTGTGATAGACGGCGCTGTAATAGTCACAAACGTGGTATAGCGTAATATTCCGCCAGTGTGGACAGTATTTGCTTCGTGATACATTACCCATGGTAAAACGGACCGTTTGTAAGTTTAAATAAATCCGATGGACATCCTGTCAACATTTTACAACAAGGGGTGACGAGTACCTGAAGCATAATGATTTAACGCATTTGCGTGACCTGCTTGTAACATGTCTATAGAAAGAGAAATATTTGTTGTTCTAAACTGAACTGGACTGGTTTCCTATACTTAACTTCGTGTTTGAGTGTGTGGAATGTGATCCTGAACGATGTAACTAGTGTAATTACGCATCTTCTTACTCATAAAGAGTCACTAAATGTCTGAAACTGAATAACTGCGTTGCATTCTAGGCGATACAGTCTGGAACCGTGCGACCGCTACGCTCGCAGGTTCGAATCCTGCCTCGGGCATGGATTAGTGTGATGTCCTTAGTTAGGTTTAAGTAGTTCTAAGTTCTAGGGGACTGATGACCACAGATCCATTTGAACCATTTTTTGAACTGCGATGCAAATAAACTCTACCAAAAATAATTAGGTAACGTAAAACTGTATGCTAGAAAAAGATTCTGTACTGTGCAATCCAGAAGCTAAGAAATAAGGGTCAAGCATGAATGAAAATAAAACGAAGTTCTTAGTAATAGGAAGAAGATCCCAGTTAGGACCAAGTGATCTAACAATCAGGAACCTACCGGTACAGAAGAGAGACATTCATGTACATCGCTGTTAACATCAAGCAACAAAACCTTATAGAACAAGATATCATAACGAGAGTTAAAGCCGGGGAAGATGTCTAGGAGCTATACTGAAGAGCCAAAGAAACTGGTACACCTGCCTAATATCATGTAGGGCCCCCGCGAACACACAGAAGTGCCGCACATGACGTGGCATTGGCTCTACTTATGTCTGAAGCAGTGTTGGTGGGAACTGATGCCATGAATCCGCCAGGGATGTCCATAAATCCGTAAGAGTACGAGGGGCTGGAGATATCTTCCGAACAGTATGTTGCAAGGCATCCCAGATATGCTCAATATTGTTCATGTCTGGGGAGTCTGGAGGCCAACGGAAGTGTTCAAACTCAGAATTGTGTTCCTGAAACCACTCTGTAGCGATCCTGGATGTATGGGGTGTCGCATTGCCCTACTGGAACTGCCCAGCTCTGTCAGAATGCACAACGCATATGAAGTGATGCAGGTGATCAGACAGGATGCTTACGTACGTTTCACCCGTCGTGTATCTGGGGTCCCATATCACTCCAACTGCACACGCCCCACACCATTACAGAGCCTCCACCAGCTTGAACAGTCCCCTGCCGACTGGCGGGGTCCATAGATTCATGAAGTTGTCTCCATACCCGTACACGTCCATCCGCTCGATACAATTTGAAACGAGACTGTCCATCCAGCAACTTGTTTCGTCATGAACAGTCGAATGTCGGTGTTGACGGGACGTGGTGAGGTGTAAAGCTTTGTGTCGTGCAGTCATCAAGGGTGTGCCTTCGGCTCCGAAAGCCCATATCGATCACGTTCCGTTGAATTATTCGCATGCTGACACTTGTTAATGGTCCAGCTTTGAAATCTGCAACAATTGGCGGAAGGGTTGCAATTCTATCACGTTGAACGATTCTCTTGAGTCGTTGTTGGTCCCGTTCTAGCAGGATCTTTTTCAGGCCACAGCGATGTCGGGCATTACATGTTTTACCGGGTTCCTGATAGTCATGAAATTGTAGTGCGAGAAAATCACCACTTCATTATTACTTCGGAGATGCTGCGTCCATTGCTCGTGAGTCGTCTATAACACCACTTTCAAACTCACTTCAATCTTGATAACCTGCCATTTTAGCAACAGAAATCAACCAAACAACTGCGCCAGACACTTGTCTTACTTAGACGTTGCCGACCGCAGTTCCGTATTCTGCCTGTTTACATATGTCTGTATTTGCATACGCATGCCTATACCAGTTTCTTTGGCGCTTCAGTGAACCTTGACACACACACACACACACACACACACACACACACACACACACACACACAAGCAGAGAGAGAGAGAGAACTCATCACTTTTGAAAATAAAGTACTGAGAAAAATGTATGAACCGTGGAGAACAGGAAAAAACAGGAAAGACAGACAGTTATACACACTACCTGATATCGTTGAGTGTGAAGACTGAAAGACTCTGGTGATGCGGACATGTGAGGGGGAGAGTGACGGATGGTGAAGCCGGAGGAGTAAGACATCTAGGACTGCCGAGAACGAGATGGATGTATAACACCATGTGAGAAATGGAGATACTGGGTCTGCGAGATGAAGATGCAGCTGACAGAAAGGGCTAGAAAGCTGGAATGATTGAGGACAAGGACCGGCTACTGTTTATTTGGCCAATATTTGTAACTTAAGTGTTGTGCAGCGCAATGAACTGTGCTACAATGCGTGACGTCACAGAGCGCGATCTGCAGCTCCACCACACAACAGAATAAAAATACTACATAACATTACAAACCGAATTTTGATAAACACGTTAACAAAATGTTTCTGTTGAAATGTCCTTAAATTTACGTGTGCAAAATGACTACATAAAATTCCAAACATTACATGATGCACACGCAAATGTTATCCTGCAGATTTTAACAGAAATGAGATCTGAAGTAAACTTTACCTAATCTGTATCTGACATTAATTTTGAAATGAAATACATTACTGTGAATGACCTTCTTATCTTGACTGTGGTGTAAATCTGACCCTAACATATTTTCATGACTAGCCTGTGGAAGGCCGGTATTGCTCGAAAGTGGTGACTATAAAATGTAGCGCAGCAGCAAACTAGTTAAAAAAGAAAAAAAAATGCTATGTGTACTGCAATGCAAGGGAATGCGTCTAAGAGTATTCTAATCACATTAAACTCTGCCGTTAGCCACAGTGCTCCGCGAAGTGCAATGCGGCGATACACATCTAAAAATCAAAATAGTCGTGAGGAGACATATCGGAAATTGCATTTCTAAACGGTGTAGAAGAGACTAGCTTTCTAAAACTGTACCGAAATTGGGATAACTTAATGACTGCAGTGACCTTAACAAAAACCACTATCTTTACAAAAAACTAGGACTCTGCCCCAAAATGAGTTACTAGATTGGTAAAAGTCGCCGTAAATCCATAACTTCTGAGTGCAAACAATGTGAGCAGGTAATTTGTACTGGATCTCGTCTCGACAATCACACTAGCTGACCCGAACCAATAAAGAAGAATCCCACTAAAGCTTCCCCTTTTCAAACACACCATAAACTACGCCCAGACAGGCAATGCTGGAACATTACCTAATCATCTTTACAGTTCTTGATCAATTTTTACCAAATCATATTTAAAAAATTCAAAATCCTCTGCATTTTTACCTCTGTGCTCTGTTAGCAATTTCCAGGTGGCTTATTACTGTTATCCACACCTGACTTCCTCACGTACTTCTCACAGAATGCTACTGGCACGACAACGCTCCTGGCAGTTACTCATTACATTGCTTGTACTCAGAACTTACGTGGCGTAACATTAACTACTGAAGACTGCTGTTTGAGAAACGTCCAGTGCACAGAAATGAAGTATGAAATATCCTAATGTCACTTTCACTGAATATCGAAAACAGGCAAGTAACTTTATAAGCTCCGCTCTGGGATCTGGCTCTACCAGTAGTGAAGAATTGTAGCCGTAAAGACCACTACAGTTACTGCAGAAATCTAGAAATCTCACGTCTTGCAAAGAAAAGTACTACGGCATGTCACGGTGGATATTATCTTCTGGAGTAATGTAACTGATGCAACAATACAGCGGCACCATACCCAGTACTTAGGTTTAGTATACCTCCAGAGGGGGCTTATGCTACTATAGAAACAGAGTGAAATTTTGGCACAGAGTGGGTCAGTATTATTCTGTATTCAGGCACTGTTAGTAGACCATCAAATGCAAATTTAATCATATTATGTGATGTTGTATTAACGTCCACCAATATACAAGAAAGGTAGCAGGAGTAATCCACTAAATTACAGGCCCATATTGTTAACATCGATATGCAGCAGGATTTTAGAACATATATTGTGTTCGAACGTTATGAATTACCTCGAAGAAAACGTTCTACTGTCACACAGTCAACATGGGTTTAAAAAACGTCGTTCCTGTGAAACACAACTATCTCTTTATTCACACGAAGTGTTGAGTGCTATTGACAAGGGATTTCAGATCGATTATGTGTTTCTGGATTTCCGGAAGGCTTTTGACACTGTACGATACAAGCGGCTTGTAGTGAAATTGCGTGCTTATGGAATATCGTCTCAGTTATGTGAGTGGATTTGTGATTACCTGTCAGAGAGGTCACAGTTCGTAGTAATTGACGTATAGTTATCGAGTAAAACGGAAGTGATTTCTGGCGTTCCCGAATGTAGTGTTATAGTCCCTTTGCTGTTCCATATCTATATATAAGATTTTGGAGACAATCCGAGCAGTCGTCTTCGGTTGTTTGCAGATGTCGCTGTTGTTTATCGACTAATAAAGTCATCAGAAGATCAAAAGAAACCTGTAAAACGATTTAGAAAAGATATCAGAATAGTGCGAAAAGTGGCAGTTGACCCTAATTAGGGCCATCCACATGAGCGCTAAAAGGAACTCGTTAATCTTCGGTTACATGAAAAATCAGTCAAATGTAAAAGCCTTAAATTCAACTAAATATCTAAGTATTACAATTGCGAACAACTTAAATTGGAAGGAACACATAAAAAATGTTGTGGGGAAGGCTAAACAAAGACTGCGTTTTATTGGCATTACACTTAGAAAATGTAACAGACCTACTAAGGAGACTGCCTACACTACGCTTGTCCGTCCCCTTTTTGAATACTGCTGCGCGGTGTGAGATTCTTATCAGACAGGATTGATGGAGTACATCGAAAAAGTTAAAAGAAAGGCAGGGAGAGTGTGTCACAGAAATGATACAGGATTTGGGCTGGAAATCATTAAAAGAAAAGCGTTTTTCATTGCGACGGAATCTTCTCAATAAATTCCTGTCACCAACTTTCTCCTCGGAATGCGAAAACATTTTGCTGACACCGACCTACATAGGGAGGAACGATCACCACGCTAAATTAAGGGAAACAGAGCTCGTACGGAAAGGTAAAGGTGTTCATTCTTTCGGCGCCCTATAGGAGATTTGAATAATAGAGAATTGTGGCCTCTGCCAGGCACTTGAATGTGATTTGCAGAGTATCCTTGTAGATGTTTATGTGCACTGAGTAGTGAAACACGAGCTCCCCCTCAACCCCCCCCCCCATCCCACTACTCAACCATTCTGCCACCCGCCCCCACACTACTCAACATAAATTTGATGTTAGTTTTCCAAATAGTGACGATGTAAAAGTTGACTGCCGCTTGGTGCAGGTACATGGTGAACCATGCTCCTTTAAACTGTTTTAAACTCAGTCTACGTGAATTTCTGAACGATTCATGTGGAAAGCCTAAGCATATTGCTAGGCTTCACTTACATGCAGAGATGACGTTACTCCCGTCATAATGACTTGTAGGAGTTGCTGAACAAATTCGATTGCATACATTTTGAAACGGATTTCGTGGGAAGCAAGGATATAAGTATATTTGTGGCATCTGTTGTACAGCGAGCGTGATGGGTACAGGAAAAGTGATGCTCGATCAGACGTATATATCGAATGCAAATCTGTCGAAGTAGTGAAGTTTGACAAACACAGATTTGTATTTTAATGAAAAACACAATTATGTCTTTTGTAGTATGTAAGAAGATCAACATATCACGTCAGCGACACCTTTCCTCACATAACAAATTGAAATAATGATAAAGGATGACTAAAAGTACGTTTAAGTGTATTGTACTGGGTTTCGCTCCTTTGTCACGCCGAAAGAAGAGATGCACGTTAGCTGCAAAGTTTAGCCACGACAAACAGAGAGTGAGAGAAAAAAAATCGCAAACAATTTATGTTGCATGTAGAGCGGCGCTCTTCGAGAGATTGCGTAAACAGCGGCAGCAGGAGCTGGCTGCATGTTTTACGACACGGAAGTAATTCCTTACAGCCGAGGACGCACGTTGGGGGAGGAGTGGAAGGGGTGGGTGGCAGAGAAGGGGGAGCAACGACGAATCGGTAACTACTGGAGAGTGGTGGTGGGGGTGTGAGGGTGAAGACTCTCCTACCCGCAGCTGCAATTGCAGCCCTCTGCATCCCCAGGTACAGAACGCAAGCCAAGTTGCTGCATGTGAGGTAGGCTTGTTCGTGCAACTCTATGGCATTTTGATATTTGCTAATTCGCTACCGGTAAGGGCGAAGAAGTTTTCTGCAGATTCGACGATTAGGTACTGCAGAAAAAGGTAGAAGCCATAGGGTGATATGCCCTCTTATGTTAGGACATCGTGGTATACCATCCACGATACCTCAGGCAGCTGTATAGGAAGAGAGACATTGCAATATATCCAACAGCTCGTAAATATTTGAGAAATTTCACGGTTCACCGCCAAGAACTGCTAATAAGATTTCTTTAATATAAAACCACTTTCGGTCCGCAGACGATCATCAGGTATGATAAAATGTTTACAACAGCTTGCATGGGGACATAAAATCAATGGCGCCGAAAGTAAAATTCACAACAAATAACGGATTTTATATTCTTAGCGCCACTAACTTTTTATATCACCTTGTCAGGTGTGGAAAATATTGATGTTACCGGATGACAGCCTGCGGACTGAAACTAGCTTTCCTAAAAGAAATTTTTAGAAAACTCTTCATGGTGAATCACGTTCTCTTTTCAAATGTCCACCAAATATTTGAAGACAGTGGATGGTTGTGCTACTGTGAGACAAAGAAAATGGCAACTTCTAGAGTCATGAAAATTGTTCACTGACGCCTAGACGTACGTTCTTTCGTCCTTTCCCTCTGTATGTGATCGATTTGTTGGATTTTAGTCTCATTCACGTTGCGATGTACTTCGTACCGTGTGGCTTGACTCTTCGTGTGACGTGCGTTATCGCTATTTAAAATTCACCACGACGCCCAACGAGCTGTCTTGAAGCTCCAGTCAGTGAGACTGTCTATAATTTCGCGTTTACTAACATAAAAAGTGACGACACACACTGCTCCCCTTTGGATGTAACCTGATCTCAACTAACATTAATTGACAAGGGTCTCAGATTGAAGAGACGGCCAAATCGTTATTTTAAAAGCCCCCTTCTCTCATGCAAGAATGATTTTACCAATGAATCTTATAGTTTTTTCTGTAGTTCCTTGTATGGTCATTGTATATTAAATCGCCCAAGGTGCTTACAGTTAGCTATTTAAAGCATGTTTCCAGTGAATGATAACGTATCATGTAATGAACCAGTCATTCATGTTTCCCATATGCACAAATTGCTACACTTCATGATGCTGAGGAATCGCTGATGGCATCCTTAAATTGAAACTTTTTGCCATCATAAGAAAATGCTAAAATTCCCGGAATACCTATTAAGATATAGATTGTTTAAGACCTCCATGTAAGGATATAGAGGCACATATCCCTAGAGGTAAGATAGATACGGCCTACAGGAAAATTAAAAAGACCTTTGGAGCAAAGAGAACCACTTGCATGGATATCAAGAGTTCAGATGGAAGCACAGTTCTAAGCAAAGGAGGAAGAGTAGAAAGGTGGAAGGAGTATATAGAGGGTCTATACAAGGGCGATGTTCTTTAGGACAATATTATAGAAATAGATGACAATGTAAATCAAGATGAAATAGGAAATATGATACTCTATGAAGAGTATGACAGAGCACTGAAAGACCTAAGTCGAAACAAGGCCCCGGGAGTAGACAACATTCCATTAGAACTACTGACAGCCTTGGGAGAGCCAGCCATGACAAAACTCTACCATCTAGTGAGCAAGATGTGTGAGACAGGCGAAATACCCGCAGACGTCAAGAAGAACATAATGATTCCAATTCCAAAGAAAGCAGGTGTTGGTTGACAAAAGTGAAAATGATCGAACTGTCAGTTTAATAAGCCACCGCTACAAAATACTAACACGAATTCTTTACAGACAAATGGAAAAACTGGTAGAAGCCGACCTCGTGGAAGGTCAGTTTGGATTCCGTAGAAATGTTGGAACACGTGAGGCACGTCTGACCCCACGACTTATCTTAGAAAATAGATTAAGGAAAGGCAAACCCACGTATCTAGCATTTGTAGACCTAGAGAAAGCTTTTGACAATGTTGAGTGGAATACTCTCTTTCAAATTCTGAAGGTGGGAGCACTAAAATACAGGGAGCGAAAAGCTATTTACAAATTGTACAGAAACCAGATGGCAGTTATTAGAGTCGATGGACATGTAAGGGAAGCAGTGGTTGGGAAGAGAGTGTGAGAGGGTTGTAGTCTAGCCCCGATGTTATTCAATCTGTATATTGAGCAAGCAGTAGAGGAAACAAAAGAAAAATTCAGAGTTGGAATTAAAATCCATGGAGGAGAAATAAAAACCTTGAGGTTCGCCGATGACACTGTAATTCTGTCAGAGACAGCAAAGGACTTGGAAGAGCAGTTGAACGGAATGGACAAGTGTCTTGAAAGGAGGATATAAGATGAACATCAACAAAAGCAAAACGAGGATAATGGAATGTAGTCGAATTAAGTCTGGTGATGCTGAGGGAATTAGATTAGGAAATGAGACATTTAAAGTAGCAAAGGAGTTTTGCTATTTGGGGAGCAAAATAACTGATGATGGTCGAAGTAGAGAGGATATAAAATGTAGACTGGCAATGGCAAGGAAAGCATTTCTGAAGAAGAGAAATTTGTTAACGTCGAGTATAGGTTTAAGTGTCAGGAAGTCGTTTCTGAAAATATTTGTATGGAGTGAAACGTGGACGATAAATAGTTTAGACAAAAGAGAATAGAAGCTTTCGAAATGTGGTGCTACCGAAGAATGCTGAAGATTAGATGGGTAGATCACATAACTAATGAGGAGGTGTTGAATAGAATTGGAGAGAAGAGAAATTTGTGGCACAACTTCACTAGAAGAAAGGATCGGTTGGTAGGGCATATTCCAAGGCATCAAAGGATCACTAACTTAGTATAGGAGGGCAGCTTGGAGGGTAAAAATCGTAGAGGGTGACCAAGAGATGAATACACTAAACAGATTCAGAAGTATGTAGGTTGCAGTAGGTACTGGGAGATGAACCTTGCTCAGGATAGAGTAGCATGGAGAGCTGCATCAAACCAATCTCTGGACTGAAGACTACAACAAAAACAGCAAGACCTCCATGTCACAGCCTAAATTTCAATTTCAGATGACGCAGGACTAACAAAACATTTCTGGGGAAAGAGTTACCAGCGCTATTGGATAACATATCCCTTGCAGAAAGGCAACTACAATGGTTTGTGGGATATCACTCCTTTTTCTCGGCGTCTGTGCAACAGTACCTCAGCGCTGCTTTCCACAGGAGATGAACTGATAAAAGAGGTCAGGTAGAATGGCGTCCCCTGAACCTGTTGGATTTCTCATTTAAAGGTATTGCTGTGTCCCCAAATCATCGCAAATGTGCAAACGATAGAGGATCATGTGACAAATGCACGTACTTTGGGCGTTTCTCTGGTAAGAGGGTTTGAAGAATGTGTCAGGAAGCGTGTAATCACATGTACCACTGCTTACGGTGTCTATTTATACGCATCAGTTGCGTGTGAGAGGACAGATTCGTCCATACCGCAACGGATATTGGTTTCGAGATATATCACTATAGGAATTTTTCTTCTAGTTATGACCAATCGCGTTGGAATATATGATCATTTTCTTTTTCAAAAATAGAAGCAGGCTGCAAGTATTACATGAAAGAAGCAGTGTATAGCACTTCCTTGTGGTATGATTGGAACTGTTTTCACGCCATTCCCGTTAAGATCAGCGTGCTGAATTCAGTATGTCATGGTGTTCTGCATAGGATCACAAAGCGGTTAAGATATTCTGTAAGTTCGCTTTTTGTCTTCCAAAACCAAAAAGCATTGCATCAACACAGCAGTATAATGCTTGCTGGATGTAGTTAATACGGTTGGCAGAGATCGTTGTCTGCTGAATCAATGTTTACACCTATAGAGCAGGCTTCTAGTTTCCAGAAAAGGACACCTCTGAAATCTAGACAGTATATGTAGGAGTATCAGTGAATTACCCAGATACCTTGCGAGTCCTTTCAAACTATACTTCACCAAAATTTACTATTATGTTGCATACATGCATAAAAGGCATAGTAAGGAATCTTCCACCTGAAATATGTGTTTCCTGAAACATTTTAGTAACAAGTAATAAATGTACGATTTTTACTAAAAATTGTCGTAAGATATAGTGACTTCTTCATTGTTAGACTCAAAGAGAATAGCTGAATTAGAACAACCACTTTCACCCGATATTTTAATGAAGTGGATAAATGGTCTGCATGTAAAATGGTTGAAATTAAGTATTTCACTCATCACTTAATGCTTCACACGATTTGGACCGAAACATATACGTTAAACAGACATATCTATTTATTAAAAAGACACGAATGACTATTTTTGCTTCACGAAGGTTTGGTGTTAGTTAGCTATTTACATATTCTACTGATCATTTTCACCATTCTTTTATCGAAAAGATGTGGAACTAGTCATTCTACGTGACAAGCACAGATGATTAGTGTTCACGTTAATGACCACATTACTTTCCTTACTCCTACTCAAGCAACTAAGTTAAAAATAAGTTATTATTATTACTGCCATTGGATAATAGTTTTAAGAAGAAATTCGTCAGAAGAATAGAAGGAGTTGTCCTGAAAATTAGTTTTAAGTTAGGTTTATAATTTTGTTTGCCGCTTGTTGGACATTTTATGTTATTGCGCAAATAATTAGAAACTTTTGTTGCTGCGTGTTGAACTTGTATCTCAGCCACTGACAGGTTTAATAATGGGTAATGAACGCCAATTTTCTCTCTAGTGTTGAAGCTATGGACATCATTCTTCCTCTCAAGTTGTGATAGATTATTTATGGCCAATTCCATTACAGGGGTCTACACTGCACGACGTAGTCCCCGGATCATACTCGTAAGAAAACAGTGATTGGAAACAGATACGCAAAAAGATCGCATAGATTTCAAATTCTGCGTAGCTTTATGTTCGCTCTAGGATGGAATAAGAGCGTATTTTCCTAGACCGAGGTTTACGGACCGATTTGGTTCTACACTGCTCCCGGATACTTCTGCCACATACTTCTGGAGGTTGTAGAAGTAGTAAGCGGAAGTTAGTTATGAAGAAAACGAATTGAAGAAAGCATACGTGTGTAGTAGGAAGTGTACAAGAACCTTAAATCCTTATGCGAGTAAGCAGTAACGACTGATCTCGTGGAAAACGCATTCATAATTGATCACAGTAACATATAACTTCAGTTTCACAACGAATCTTGAGAATAATTTGAGCCACAGAGATATAATTCATTTCGATGAGTGGTCTCGAGGACTCACTATCAAAAATTACAGCTATTTGTTTGGTCGATACACAAGCGACGATTGAATGCCAGAGAAACATAGTACGTATACTATGGGAAGTGTCCACAATGAAGTTAGGCACGTCTCTGTTACCATGCATGTCTGTCACAAACGATTTTCACTTTTTCCTAAATCTCAATTTTTCGATAAGTTTATTCACGTAAATGAGTGATTTAGTGTACAGAGCCTACATGACAGAAACTGGACGTATTATAACTCGAATGACTGTACATTAAAATTATTTTCTTACAGAATTACGAGGCATATATCAGTTCGATACTTCATTGAGAATTAAACATGTGTCATGGCGATGACTTCAAATCGGTTTTCTTTCTCAACAATGGAAAAATCAAACTAGTTCATCGACAGTGTCGTTTACTGACTGTGACAATTTCTGAATCCTCATCAACTACGATGTGAAAAACAAAAAAGTAATGAAGAAATGAGAAAAAAAAGCGCTGAACTAATGGAGTAAAAGAGGTGGAAATGAAAAAAAGAAATTTTTGGAGAGATATCTCTGTCGTTTTCTTTGTAGTTCAGATAACAACCAGAAAATGTTGATTTTGTAATGGAGCTAAGTCTGGAGGTCAGAAACTTCGGGCCGGCCGGAGTGGCCCAGCGGTTCTAGGCGCTTCAGTATGGAACCGCACAACAGCTACCGTCGCAGGTTGGAATCCTGCCTCGGGCATGGTAGTGTGTGATGTCCTTAGGTTAGTTAGGTTTAAGTAGTTCTATATTCTAGGGGACTGATGACCATAAATGTTAAGTCTCAAAGTGCTCAGAGCCATCTGAACCATTTGAACCGCTACGGTCGCTGGTTCTAATCCTGCTTCGGGGATGGATGTGTGTGATGTCCTTAGGATAGTTAGGTTTTACTAGTTCTAAGTTCTAGGGGACTGATGACCTGAGATGTTAAGTCCCATACTGCTCAGAGCCATTATTTTCTCTTCCTCATAACCCCCTGGAGAAATGTGTTGCCACTTGATCTGGAGACGTTGCTGCCTCGCGATTGTGACACAACAAATTCGACACGCTGCAGCTTCACGTCCACCTCTTAGCACTGCCTGGTCTAATGAACACCTGTTGTTTACAGTTGTTCGTTCAGTCTTCAACAGTAGTCATCGCCATGTCGTCGCTTATACGCCAGGAACAAAATCTCTCGGAACTTTTGGACTGACAGTGTGCATCTCATTTGAAAATAAGATGTCTGAGTATGTGGTAGAAAGATATAAAGATGTTTAGAAATGTGTACGAGTATATTGATTATGTCCTGATTATGCTCCACTAAGAGGTGTGTTTACTATCCCATAACGTACTACCTCCCAGAATGAAATAAATATTGCTGTGCCCTAACGATTTGCTCCCATGGTTCTAAGTAGGAAGAAAAAAAAATCACGTGCTTCTCGTTCCAGAAAGATTCGGAGAATCACTCCGGCTCGTTTGCAGAGCATCAGGGGGCGCTGACGTATGTCCGGCTCTCACACGGACACTCCCCCAAAACGACGGGCGATCAGCGGAACACGGCGAAGGTGCCGGCGGAGAATATGGGCCGGGCAAGGTAGCCATTTATCACACGGCCGCGGCTCGTGGGGTCTCTTCGGCAGATGCTGGGGCGCTGTGAATATATGAGGCGTCGTGGGAGCGTTACGCCCACATAAGGCGCCGGTGAGTGGGCGGAACACACACAGGAACCTCCTCATAATCCATTCCTACTTACCAGTGCAGATGGCGGAAGATCACGTTCATCTTCCTCCCAAGGTTTCAGTACAAAAACTCACGTTTCAAAGAGTCTGCAAAGACGGACACAGTATTATCGCAAGTTTGTTTGTTTTATGGGTTGTGTAAAGCATTTTATTGTTCTTATCGTATGCTCTCTAAACAGACTGGTTTGGACAATACAAAATGCTACGCAACATGCGGAGTGGTATAACAAACTCAAACTAGAGAGAGAAGGAAGAAATAGCAAATATATTACTAGAGACCGGGTTATACGCATCACAGAAACCTTAAAATATGCTTGCAAGTATACATGAAAAGTGTCGAAGTATGCAAGATCAAGTAATAAAAAAAGCCATGGTAGTTACTGCGTGCATTATATCTCAGGGTCGTACCTGTGCGTATTAATTACTAGGAACAGTGCCGGCCACGTGGAAAATAGGTATATTTAGAACGCTCATATCATTTTCTGAATACGTTCTAGTAGAGGTTAGGCAGGGGGCCTTTATGGTATTATTTCCTAAAAATTTGCAAAATGGAGTCGCATACCGTGTTTCAAGAATCGTTCCATCTCTCGTGTTGTTGTCGGTAACAAGGGGATGCGATGCGAGTGAGTCGCAGCGAAACTGTCTATATGTACAGAACCAACTTAGAGATATATCGCACGCAGAGGGCACGCCCAAAAGTTCCTTAATATTTTATTTAAAAAACAACATAGAATCATGAATTTTTAGAACAGCAACAACTTTTAATTAATACTATTGCACCAAAGCATCATTTACAATTTATTTTACATTTTTCTAACGTTGTAAACATGAACGACCAAGCACTGTTCCAAATAATTGGTAGTAAGATTGTGTCTTAGATCACTGAAAACATTTGTATAAGCGGAAAAGGACCGTTCTACATCAACTGAGGTTACTGGACAGTATTTGAATTTTGATACAATGTTGGCACTTTTTGTTTCTGGTAAAAGTTCACCCCTCTCATTAATAAAACCATCAATTTGCCACAAGGGTTCAAAACCTGTGTTATTCTTTAAAATGTTTTCAGACTTTTCTTTAAATTTTGTTGGGAATGCCTCCAGCAGTGAGGAGTTCACTAGCATAATTTTATTCATTAACTAAATAAATTCGTTCAGCGTCAAACTTTGAGTTTCAAGCTTTTCAATACTTGCATATACAAGAATATAGGAAAATTGAGTGCTAATTACAGTAATGTCTTTTTTAATGCCGGCGTCATTAAATACTGCCTTGCACTGGAAAACTGCCAAAGCCTCTGCACTATCGAAGTCGTTTACTACCCCTCTAATGTGCATTGTAAAACAACAAGGCTTCGACCCCCGTACTCCAACGAGTAATCACTGGTTCGGTAGGTAAACCACATTTGGTAGTTTTTCTTTGTGTGTCTTAGTGCGAGAAGAAGCCTTCAGAAAAACTTTCTTTGTAGATGAAATCATATCTACATTCACAAACGAGGAACGTACTTCTTCAGCAAGGCGATGTACACCATGACCAAAGCACGTCACATAAATCAGATTGAGATAAAATACTCGGAAGGCTTTTCCTGCTTTGATCTTATAGGGAGCAGTATTTCAAACAAACACAAACACCCTTTCATCTGCAGAAGATTCTGGAAATATTTTTCTAGTGACCTAATTCACAAATCTAGCAATCGTAGATGATTTACTTTCTCAAGTTCTTTGCAGGCCTCTAACTAGGAAGAAGAAGGCTTTTCTTTTATAGCACCAACAATTAAATTTGCAATGTAACGGGCACAAGTGTCTCTAGTTTCGTCAACTGAAATCCAGATACTGCTGTCCTCGAGTTCATTACGTATTTCTTCCATGACATTTACGTAAATTTTCGATATGTAATTTTTAAATTTTTACGCAGTGTTGATTCATCTGATGAATTTTGATTTAAGCAATATCTGTATAGGAAGCCTTTGAGGATAGGGTTTGTACGTTTGTGAAGAGGAGTATTGCTTGCAATGAATGCTTCACGTAAATCCATTTTAAACCGACTTTTTTGGTTACCTTTGGACAAATGGCTGCTACTGCAACTTGCTGTTGTATATATTACCAATAGGTCCAGTTTTGGATCAAAACCTGACACATTTATCTGAATAGTTTCTAATTTGCCAAGTACCAAGCACTGTTTTTACTGTAGAAGACAGAAATATTATAATTAATCCCTTTATTCAGAATAATTCTAAATTGTTAACAACGTATCTCAAAAAGTTATGAAGTTCTTCTTACCAAATCAGCCTTTACTGTTCCATGAAACAGTAATGAATTCCGATCAGTGCAACAGAAACAGAACAGTATTGAAAATTTGAACTCGAATATACAGGTTACTTAGAATCTTAAGTAAGATCAGAGATTTCTGGTCGCAGTATAACACATATTTTCTGAAAGAAACACATCGACATTTTAATGTGCAGTATGTTGCGTATTTCGCCTTAAAAGTGTCTTACGGTATAGTTTTCTTGGGTACTTCATCACTCACTCGTTGTACGAGAGCGAGTACAGTAACATTCAGGTTTTAGAACATGTTCCTAACATAATATATATTTAAAAAAATCTCATAATTAATCCATCGTAAGTCGAAAAGAGCGATTACATAAGATGCTTTTCTTTACACATTAGCAACTGTTTCCGTGGCTCAGAAGGTGTTCCATATACGGCTACAAAGATCTTCGATGGTTAGCTCATTAATGTAAAAGTATGATACAACAGTTCGTTAAACTGCGGTAGAGATATTTTTAGTTAATGGTCTATTATCTTGAGCAATGTAGAAGACACAGGTATCTGGTTGTAGGTGACTTTTGTTTCACTAGTGACTTGCTTAGTCTCAAACACCAAGAAGCATTCATTTTAACGAAAATGTGACACCAGTGACATAAAAAGTCTCAGACACTAAGATGCGTTCATTTTAATGAAACAGAAGCCATTGTATCGTCAGTAAGCTCGTCGGCAAAAACGAATCAAATGGATCAAACGGCTCTGAGCGCTATAGGACATAACATCTGATGTCATCAGTCCCCTAGAACTTAGAACTACTTTAAACCTAACTAACCCAAGGACATCACACACATGCATGCCCGAGCCGGGATTCGAACCTACGACAGTAGCGGTAGCGCGGTTCCAGACTGAAGCACGTAGAACCGCTCGGCCACCGCGGTCGGCCATAAACGAATCAACATAAATAAATAAGGCGTACGAAGCCCGTAAGCTGATTCGTTTGACTTCTGTGGGACATTCAAACAACTAGTTAACTACTTAAAACAAGTACACAACCAATGAAAAAAATAAAGGAAGACAATTTGTTATTGTACGTTGTCCCTCATTTCATTTTCTGAACCAGTTCTATTAATTTCATACGTAACTAAAGATGTCGATGTGTAGTGTCTCTCTTCTTTTTCAAACCACCCCCTTTAAAATAAATTAAGCATAAACTATATTGCTCTGTACATTAATAATCGCCCACGTATGCAGGGCATGATACAATTTTACTCAATTAGAGTGCGTAAACAAAGACAAAAGTTCGACATAAATGAAATTTGATGAGGATATTGCATAAACTGCGCTCCTTCGTACCTGAGCAATCGGATTACAGATTTGAGTTCAATTTCCATTACTACCAAGGACTTTTCCTGGGTGGAAGGGGCTCGAACAAAACGAAGAGACTCGATACAAAACGAAGTAGGAGCATACGGAATATGAGACCAGCTGTGTGACTGGATTGAAGAGTTTTTAGCAAACAGAACACAGCATGTTGTTCTCAATGGAGAGATGTCTGCAGACGCCTCTCGCGGATGATGCTGTAGTATACAGAGAAGTTGCAGCAATAGATAATTGCAGCAAAATGCAGGAAGATCTGCAGCGGATAGGCACTTGGTGCAGGGAGTGACAACTGACCCTTAGCGTAGACAAATGTAATGTATTGCGAATACATAGAAAGAAGGATCCTTTATTGTATCCTTATATAATAGTAGAACAAACACTGGTAGCAGTTACTTCTGTAAAATATCTGGGAGTGTGAGTACGGACCGATTTGAAGTGGAATGATCATATAAAATTAATTGTTGGCAGGGCGGGAGACAGGTTGAGATTCATTGGGAGAGTCCTTAGAAAATGTAGTCCAACAACAAATGATGTGGCTTACAAAACACTCGTTCGACCTATACTTGAGTATTGCTCATCAGTGTGGGATCCGTACCAGATCGGGTTGACGGAGGAGATAGGGAAGATCCATAGAAGAGGGGCGCGTTTCGTCTCAGGGTTATTTGGTAAGCATGATAGCGTTACGAATGATGTTTAGCAAACTCAAATGGCAGACTCTGCAAGAGAGGCGCTCTGCACCGCGGTGTAGCTTGCTGTCCAGGTTTCGAGGGGGTGCGTTTCTGGATGAGGTATCGAATATATTGCTTCCCTCTACTTGTACCTCCCGAGGAGGTCACGAATGTAAAATTAGAGAGATTCGAGCGAGCACGGAGTCTTTCCGGCAGTCGTTCTTCCCGCGAACCATACGCGACTGGAACAGGAAAGGGGAGTAATGCCAGTGGCACGTAAAGTGCCCTCCGCCACACGCTATTGGGTGACTTGCGGAGTATAAATGTAGATGTAGATGTAGAAGAGCAACTTCAGTGAGAAATAGACGCTACGGTATCTGGTAAGCTCACAACGTCTGGAGGAATTGTGTTCGGTCACCATGTTGCTCTATATGGCATCAAACTGGTAGAGAATAATGCGGTGGTCAGTCGATATTGAATGGACCTCAGAACCTTGACGTGTAGTTCATATAAATTGAATACGTAATTCTTAGCATATGATCATAACCAAACAGGCACTCTTGAACAGCTGCACATTGTGATACTGCAGTAGACATACTGAACTGCTGTCATTCCACACAGTATTCTACGCTACTTCAACCTGATATAAAGGAAGGATTGTTGCCAGCACAGGAAATCACGACACGCGGCGTCACTTTAGCGCCTGTCTACACTCAAGGGTAGCTCGTCCAGGGTCTATCAAGGGAGAAAGTGCACAACTTCAAGGTTAGGAATTGCGAGAACCCCATGTTGGGGCGTTGTTCTCTTGGAAACCATTATCTCATTAACGGTGTAAGAACTGCGACAAATGAAGCTGGGTGTGTCATGCATTTTTGCAGTTTTCCCCCAAAAGACAACAAGTGTGCACAGTAATTTTAGATTATGCCTTCCTTCATCACAATGTGTAGAAATTCTTCTGTGCTTCCCTGTCTTTAAATCTATGGTAATGGATCCTCTAATGGGACATCGTACACCAAGGAAACCATGCGAAAGCCTACTTCAGTGGTTATGGGCTCACCGTTTTCATTCTCGGACTGTGATTAACAACTGCTCCATCTACGAATGCAAGTTTCACACATTTTATGGCCATAATGGACACTGGAAATGTGTTTAGGTATTCTTCTTCACACAAGCTAGATTGGCTAATTAATGCCAGCTACGAGGCTAGTGGTCATTCTAGTATGTACATAGTGACTAAGTCGTACAAAAAGTCATACAGCAGATGAAGAATGACTTTATTGATCATGAACCATCCATCACGCATTTCGGAAGCTATTTCCATCTTCAGAGTCCTAGTTCTGAGGTAGCACAAAGAGAGGAGCGTTACCAGTTGTGAACGTACCATGAGTTGACACACTAAGATAACTCCCTACCTAAAGCTAATGGAAACACTGGCCCAATCTAGCCATCTGTAAGTAGATTCCTCGTGTTCCATTCGGCTTAGAAAAGTACGCTGGAGACAGTCGCGTATCATGCTTTGCGATAGTGAGACCCACTGTCTTTCGTTATAACGTAATTTATCGGTCAGTTTTCAAGTATTAAATTCACAAAAGATATAAATACTTTTAATTTAATCTCCTTCTTTAATTTAATCTTCCTTGTTCCGTTGCTAAAAATTCGTTGCTGATGTTTTATCTTTCACTTGCATTAGAATCTCAGTGTTTCACCTTCATAAAACACAATAGGATTACACACGCTGCTGTGCGTTGTGAGTTTTAGGTCTTCATCTGCATCTACATCGACATAATTACTCTGCAATTCACATTTAAGTGCTTGGCAGAGGGTTCATCGAACCACAATCATACTATCTCTCTACCATTCCACTCCCGAACAGCGCGCGGGAAAATCGAACACCTAAAGCTTTCTGTTCGAGCTCTGATTTCTGTTATTTTATTTTGATAATCATTCCTACCTATATAGGGTGGGCTCAACAAAATATTTTCGCATTCGGAAGAGAAAGTTGGTGACTGAAATTTCGTAAATAGATCTCGCCGCGACGAAGAACGTCTTTGCTTCAAGGACTTCCATCCCAACTCGCCTATCATACCTGCCACACTCTCTCCCATATTACGTGATAATACAAAACGAGCTGCCCTTTTTTGCACCCTTTCGATGTCCTCCGTCAATCCCACCTGGTAAGGATCCCACACTGCGCAGCAATATTCTAACAGAGGACGAACGAGTGTAGTGTTAGCTGTCTCTTTAGTGGACTTGTTGCATCTTCTAAGTGTCCTGCCAATGAAACGCAACCTTTGGCTCGTCTTCACCAAAATATTATCTATGTGGTCTTTCCAACTGAAGTTGTTCGTAATTTTAACGCCCAGGTACTTAGCTGAATTGAGAGCCTTGAGAATTGTACTATTTATCTAGTAATCGAATTCCAACGGATTTTTTTGGAGCTCATGTGGATCACCTCACACTTTTTGTTATTTAGCGTCAACTGCCACCTGCCACACCATACAGCAATCTTTTCTAAATCGCTTTGCAACTGATACTGGTCTCCGGATGACCTTACTAGACGGTAAATTGCAGCATCATCTGCGAACAACCTAAGAGAACTGCTCAGATTGTCATCCAGGTCATTTATATAGATCAGGAACAGCAGAGGTCCCAGGACGCTTCCCTGGGGAACACCTGACATCACTTCAGTTTTACTCGATGATTTGCCGTCTATTACTACGAACTGCGACCTTCCTGACAGGATATCACGAAACCAGTCGCACAACTTATACGATTCCCCATAGGCCCGCAGCTTGATTAGAAGTCGCATGTGAGGAACCGTGTCAAAAGCTTTTTGGAAATCTAGAAATATCATATGTTTCCCAGAGACCCTATTTAAGTAACAATAATCGGAATCGATGTTCACATTATTGATTTTATTATTAGTGTTATCGTCTACGACAGCGTTACATTTGTTAAAAGGTTTATTATAGTCCTAATATGTAAATGAAATTGCCTGTTGTAATTATTAACCGCTACTTTACGAGTGTCTATCTCTAGTTCTACACTCCTGGAAATGGAAAAAAGAACACATTGACACCGGTGTGTCAGTCCCACCATACTTGCTCCGGACACTGCGAGAGGGCTGTACAAGCAATGATCACACGCACGGCACAGCGGACACACCAGGAACCGCGGTGTTGGCCGTCGAATGGCGCTTGCTGTGCAGCATTTGTGCACCGCCGCCGTCAGTGTCAGCCAGTTTGCCGTGGCATACGGAGCTCCATCGCAGTCTTTAACACTGGTAGCATGCCGCGACAGGGTGGACGTGAACCGTATGTGCAGTTGACGGACTTTGAGCGAGGGCGTATAGTGGGCATGCGGGAGGCCGGGTGGACGTACCGCCGAATTGCTCAACACGTGGGGCGTGAGGTCTCCACAGTACATCGATGTTGTCGCCAGTGGTCGGCGGAAGGTGCACGTGCCCGTCGACCTGGGACCGGACCGCAGCGACGCACGGATGCACGCCAAGACCGTAGGATCCTATGCAGTGCCGTAGGGGACCGCACCGCCACTTCCCAGCAAATTAGGGACACTGTTGCTCCTGGGGTATCGGCGAGGACCATTCGCAACCGTCACCATGAAGCTGGGCTACGGTCCCGCACACCGTTAGGCCGTCTTCCGCTCACGCCCCAACATCGTGCAGCCCGCCTCCAGTGGTGTCGCGACAGGCGTGAATGGAGGGACGAATGGAGACGTGTCGTCTTCAGCGATGAGAGTCGCTTCTGCCTTGGTGCCAATGATGGTCGTATGCGTGTTTGGCGCCGTGCAGGTGAGCGCCACAATCAGGACTGCATACGACCGAGGCACACAGGGCCAACACCCGGCATCATGGTGTGGGGAGCGATCTCCAACACTGGCCGTACACCACTGGTGATCGTCGAGGGGACACTGAATAGTGCACGGAACATCCAAACCGTCATAGAACCAATCGTTCTACCATTCCTAGACCGGCAAGGGAACTTGCTGTTCCAACAGGACAATGCACGTCCGCATGTATCCCGTGCCACCCAACGTGCTCTAGAAGGTGTAAGTCAACTACCCTGGCCAGCAAGATCTCCGGATCTGTCCCCCATTGAGCATGTTTGGGACTGGATGAAGCGTCGTCTCACGCGGTCTGCACGTCCAGCACGAACGCTGGTCCAACTGAGGCGCCAGGTGGAAATGGCATGGCAAGCCGTTCCACAGGACTACATCCAGCATCTCTACGATCGTCTCCATGGGAGAATAGCAGCCTGCATTGCTGCGAAAGGTGGATATACACTGTACTAGTGCCGACATTGTGCATGCTCTGTTGCCTGTGTCTATGTGCCTGTGGTTCTGTCAGTGTGATCATGTGATGTATCTGACCCCAGGAATGTGCCAATAAAGTTTCCCCTTCCTGGGACAATGAATTCACGATGTTCTTATTTCAATTTCCAGGAGTGTATTATTATACTCGATTATACGAAATGCCTCTGTACCCCTTGCTGTTACATGAGAAGGAAAACATCCTTTGACAAGTAAACGTCAGGAATGTAAGGGCATATCAAATACTTTTGGTACCTTCTCTGTTGTCCCTGTCCCGTAGTACGCACTTTCCAACATGTTGGGTCGTTCGTGAGAACTATTGCACTAGCTGACAACTGGATCAGTAGATTGCACCAGATGACAAGGCAGACAGCTGCTCCGTGGATAAGCGAGCACAACATGTAGACCAAACTGCTAAAGCAAAAAATTAAATTGCAGCGACGGTTTTGTTAAAACCCTTAAATAAAAATATGCGTATGTTAATTATTGTTCGCATCACACATTTTATTACCAAAAGACCTAGAGAGAGTAGAGGAGCGGCAGCTAACGTCGGTTCTGAACGTCACTATGAATTGGTACAGTGGTTCGCCGATGTCAGTTTCGCGCCAAGTGAAGCTAATATATAAAAACTTGAAGTACCTACTCTAAGATGACGCCTACTCTTAACCGAATTTCTGTTACCTGTTATACTATTCAACTTTAATTTGCACAGTATGGAGATAAGATATCAGAGACTTATAATACTTAATAGTTGCTAACACAAAAATAATACGCTCTAACACACAAAAAAAAACCGAAGGACCACGAAGTAATTATCGGAATGGGACGGATATCGGTATATGTGATATACTTGTAGCAAGAGAAGAAATCTTCACAATTGTAAAGGATAGTAGAACTCAAATATCACTTTAAATCGGGGCTTAACAAGTCGCAAAATTTTTCAAATGCCTCTGGTCAGGTTCTTGATCGTGACGGTAATTTAGGAAACGCGCACGTTCAATATGGTCTTGATGACGCAGTAGAAATGTGAAATGAGGTAGTGATTGTTGTGCAGCATAGTACCAACAATAGCAATAAGGCATTGGGTAACACCGACAGTGTCTTCGCATTTCAATCTACCGTGGGAACAATCTTATTGTTTTTATACAAGAATGGCATCATAAAATGTTTACTGTGTCACAAGACATTCATTTTAGAGAGACACTGAGTGTTAAACAGCGTCAAAAATTTGAAGGCTGGAACTGTGAAAGACCTAAGCGTCTACAAGTTGTTTTCAAAATTATAAAGCTCTCTAAAGAGGGGGATGTAGACGAAGAAAAACCAAGTACGCCTCCGTTCGCTACAGCTATAAAAATACACTACTCTCATGAAAAGACCTTGTGCCCTTTCACTGACGCTGGTTTAATAACAGGATACGTGTTAGTTGCATGTGAATATTTACGGAGGTGGAAAGAATGTGGGACACTAATTAAACAACGCAGTACCATGCCTAATTCTTTGCAGGGCAACCTTTGACATTCAAAACTGCTTCCAGTCGCCTGTTAATGGATAATTAAAGGTCCTGTACGGTTTTTGAACAAATGTTGTACCATTAGTACTGAGAAGTATCCGCAAGTTCAGATAAGGGAATTGAGATTGAAGGCAGTCATACTCCCTTATCTCCGGTGTAGACCACAAAGGCCCAATAATACGGAAAAGTGGGGACGCTGGTGGCCAGGGGAGCTGCGATGGTTCATACTCATGCTGACAAGACCAGTTCCGGCCAATGGAAGCTCAGCGACCACGGGCACTGGGAATTAGAGGTACCACTGTGTACATCAATCTAGACCACCAGCCCTGAAGGTCTCACTGTATGGTGGTACAACATGCAATGTGTGGTTTTCATGACCAATAAAAAGGGTGAAAATGATGTTTATCTTGATCTCTATTCCAATTTTCTGTACAGTTTCCGGAACTCGCAGAACCAAGGTGATGCTAACCTTTTTTTTTTTTGACGTGTGTACATACTTTTGTCCGCGTTGTGACTTTGCGGATTATTTTTTCCGCTTTCACTGTAAGCAAAATTTTTTCGATACAGTGCCTGCTGAATTACCGAACACTTTGGCTACCTGGATTGTGGAAGCACCCACGATACGAACACTGACAGTTATCTCACGTTAGAATGCAGGTAGGTCCGACATAATGCAGGCACAACTTCGCAGAAGACTGTTCCGCAAAGTCACAACGCGGACAAACGTATGTACACACGTCAAAAAAAAAAAAAAAGGTTAGCATCACCTTGGTTCTGCGAGTTCCGATCGCAATTTACATTTTAAATGTAATGAGGTACCGTTAGTGGTCAAAGACAATTGCGCTTCTTCAAGAAAGGAAGGCATGCATTTGTTGTGGTGTTCCCATTTTTTGCCCTGTATGACTCTGTGTATGTGGTGCATTAATTACACATAGCAGAAAGCCTGAAGATAGATGGCGAAACGGTCAAGATCTATCACCGTGTTTCCATGTTTTTGTCCTAACTCTGTATCTCTCTATGTATGTCTTGAACTACGAGTAATTTCACTTTTCGCTATGATTGAGACGTATGTGCCTCACGATAGGTTATCAGAGATTTCGTTCCATTGAACAAGTCCTGTAATGCTTCTTCATTTTCAGTGAGAGTAGTATTGTTAATAGCGAACTCTATCACTGATATGCTTCCACCCTGAATTTTAATCCCAGTCTTGAACCTACCAGTCTTGAACCTTTCTTTCATTTCCATCACAGCTTCTTCAATGTGTAATTTGAAGGGTATAGACAAAATGCAGCGTCCCTGTATTACACTCAGTTTCATTCGAGCACTTGATTCTTGGTCTTTCACTTTGCAGTTGCTGCTTGTACGTTACTCACTTTCCCATACAGCTTACTTTGATTTTTGTCAGAATTTCGAACGCTTACTTCATTTCAACAAATCCTATGAATGTGTCTAGATTTTTCTTCATTTATGCTTCCATTATAAAGCATATCAGTCTGTCTGGTACCCTTACCTGACGTAAAGAAAAACTGACAATTATCTAACATATCCTTAACATTCTCCTGATTCTTCTGTACATTGTTCTTCTCAGAAACTTGGATGCGTAAGTGGTGAGTATTCTGCTTGGATAACTCTGACAAGACGAGGTCACAACGTAGGGATCAAAGGTTTACTTCAAACTTTGTACACCTTAAGTAGGCCATTAAAGCAAGATAATGTGCAAATAGTGAGGTGCACTACTCTGGCCGTGCCGAGAAAATCGCAAGATAAGTTTTACGCTTATTTTGTGTAACTGTTGTATCAGTCGATAGGAACCGGACGTTAAGGGTTAATGGTGGTCAATTGGTTACCGTTCGAGCTACGTAGGACGAGCGTATATGTAACGACGATTGGACTCCCGCTCAAGCCTTCATTTCTCTAGTGCAAGTGGAAATACTGTGATGTTCAAAACTTTGCACCTAAGCTTTTGTTTCTTAATGCATTAACAACGTCTCACCGTTACGTAGGTTAACTGCTAAATGGGGCATGCCTCCGCGTCTGTAGTTCGAAGCGTCGAGGTGCAGGTCCGGGTACATTAGCAGATTGCTTGTACGAGCGTAATCCCAAAATTAAGGTCTCCAATTTTTTTTAAATAATTGCGTAGACCAGTTTATTTCTAGAGAGGTTTACATCAGTTTACAGCTTGAACATTTAGTTATTTTCCGACATAACCACAGTTTCTGTCGATGCATTTTTGTAGACGCTGTGGCAGTTTTTGTATGCACATGTCATACCAGCTCGCCACCATGCTGTTCAGAAAGTTATGAACCTTTTCTTTCACCTTGTCGTCGGAGCTGAACTGCTTTCTGGCCAAATGTTCATTTAACTTAGGGAACAGGTGATAGTCACTGGGCGCCAAGTCAGGACTATAGGGTGGGTGTTGTGTGCTGTCCCTAGGTTAGTTAGGTTTAAGTAGTTCTAAGTTCTAGGGGACTGATGACCATAGATGTTAAGTCCCATAGTGCTCAGAGCCATTTGAACTATAGGGTGGGTGGGTGATTATGTTCCACTGAAACTGTGGCAGGAGAGCAACGGTTTTTCGAGCTATGTGTGGTTGAGCTTTGTCATGGAGTATGTGTACGCCCTTGCTCAACATTCCTCTTCTCCGGTTCTGAATTGCCAGTTTGTTTTTTCACAGTCTCACAGTACCTGTCAGCGTTAATTGTGGTCCCAGTGGGCATAAAGTAGACCAACAATACCCCTTTCCGATCCCAAAAAACGGTTGTCATGACTTTACCGGCAGACTGTGTTTGTTTGAATTTCCGTGGCTTTGGCGAGGAAGGATGCCGCCACTGGCGTGATTGTTGCTTGGTTTCAGGTGTAAAGTGGTATGCCCAGGTTTCGCCATCCGTGACAGTTGAGTCCAGAAAGTTGTCCTGTTCGGCTGCGAGGCGGTGAAGAAAGGCGCGGGAAACATCAACTCGTTGCCGCATGAGGTCCTCAGTCAGC
The DNA here is from genome assembly GCF_021461385.2 of Schistocerca piceifrons. NCBI lineage: Eukaryota > Metazoa > Arthropoda > Insecta > Orthoptera > Acrididae > Schistocerca > Schistocerca piceifrons. The sequence goes on along the minus strand of NC_060138.1, from coordinate 1,158,881,009 downwards.
ATGCGTGGCACCCATCTTCCGGTAGTTCAACGTTTCCGTTAAAATTCTGTGAGCGGTGCTTCGGGAAACCTCAGGAACCAACGTGCAGAGATCATCCAGGGTGATCCGCCGATCTTCACGCATGCTTTGCTCACCACTGTCTCCTCAGAAATCGGCGGTGTCCCGCTCCATTGTTCGTCGTGAATTTCGGTCCAACCAGATGCAAACTCTCTACACCATTTACGAACATTTTTTACATCCATGTACGTTTCACCATACACTTCCGTCAATTGGCGATGGATTTCATTCGGCGAAGTGCTCTTTGCGTTCAAAAACCGAATAACTGCGCGCAATTCGCACTTGCCGGTAACATCCAACGGGAGCTCCATTCTCAACCGCTGCCAAGCCAAGACTGAGCGTCTCAGCGCGGAGTGCGTATATTTACACAGTGCGCCTGAAGCACTCTTCAATACAGTGTGACCAACTACCACACAGAGTTCTGCACTAAAAAAAAAATAGGAGACCTAACTTTTGGGATTACCAGCGTATAAGCGATTTCATACGTTTTCAGGAGAGCTCTATGCGTTTCTTCATTTACCTGCTGATACTACAATTACATTTATCCTAATTATAAATTTAATTAAAAATAGTAAGTAGTGAAATAACATGAAATTCACCAAGACTTCATGCAAACACATTATTCATCAAATGTCATGTAAATTAAATAATATGACCAGTGATAAAAAATATATAGATTAACAATTAAGTATGAGCGGCAGTCGAGCCGTCGCTTCATATACGCTCTTCTCATTACAGTTGAACGCTAACTACTTGGCCACAGATATATCAGTTACATAAGCAATGCCTAATACTTCTCTCGTACTTTCTTGAAATATCCAAAGTAGTGCACTTACTACTCGCACATTACGTAGTTTTAATGGCCTACTAAAGGTGTACGAAGATTGAAGTAAATGTCTTGATCGGAACGTCGTGGCCTCCGCTTGTCAGAAAGAAAGGTTTGCGCGTTCAATCCGGCCTCAGCTGAAAGTAATGACTGCGTATGACAACTTGTTCCATCCAAACGCAAATAAAAAACCCTAGAACACTCTCTGTGCAATTGAAGTAACTGTCTAAAATGTTCCTCTACTTCATGAAAGTTATTAATGCACTTCCAAATTTTTATGCACCCACAGCTAACAGCTTTGTTATCTGCAGCAACGCTGACTCCCAACTACACCAGAACATCGCGCACAAGATTCCGGGTGAAGGGAATCTATATGGGAAGTGACCTTCCGTCCCCTTCGCTCCCTGGCGGGACTCGACGCAGGGGCGCAATGCGGACTGCCGTTGGCGTGTCAGCGCGCTGCTTAACATGCCCTCCCCGGGACGGAAATTCAGTCGGCCGGGAGCGTGGGGCTGGCCGACCGATATCGGGTCGCGAGCGGTCGTACTCACCCTCGCTGCCGTGGACAATGTCTCACAGGAGCGCGTGTGATTCCCAGAAACACTGAACCACTAGCAGTACCTACCACTAGCGGTACCTACACGCTGAAAACTGCACGTAGACACATACACACACACACACACACACACACAGATATACACACACACACACACACACACACATATATATATATATATATATATATATATATATATATATATATATATATATATTACCGCTGGGAAGTATGTTTTTTAACACAAACCTACGTTTTTTTAAATGGAACCCCGTTAGTTTTGTTAGCACATCTGAACATATAAAAAAATACGTAATCAGTGCCGTTTGTTGCATTGTAAAATGTTAATTACATCCGGAGATATTGTAACCTAAAGATGACGCTTGACTACCACTCCTCCGCTGTTTGATCGTGTGTATCGGAGAGCACCGAATTACCTAGGGATCCAAAGGGAACGGTGATGGACCTTAGGTACAGAAGGGACTGGAACAGCACATTACGTCCACATGCTAACACCTTGTTATTGGTCTTTTTCACTGACGCACATGTACATTACCATGAGGGGTGAGGTACACGTACACACGTGGTTTCGGTTTCAATTACGGAGTGGAATAGAGTGTGTCCCGACATGTCAGGCCAATAGATGGTCAATGTGGTGGCCATCATTAGCTGCACACAATTGCAATCTCTGGCGTAATGAATGTCGTACACGCCGCAGTACATCTGCTGTAATGTCGCCGCAGGCTGCCACAATACGTTGTTTCATATCCTCGGGGGTTGTACGTACATCACGGTACACATCCTCCTTTAACGCACCCCACAGAAAGAAGTCCAGAGGTGTAAGATCAGGAGAACGGGCTGGCCAATTTATGCGTCCCCCACATCCTATGAAACGCCCGTCGAACATGCTGTCAAGAGTCAGCCTAGTGTTAATTGCGGAATGTGTAGGTGCACCATCATTCTGATACCACATACGTCGACGCGTTTCCAGTGAGACACACTCTATTCCACTTCGTAATTGAAAACGAAAACCACATGTGTACGTTTACCTCACCCCTCATGGTAATGTACATGTGCGTCAGTGAAAAAGACCAATAAAAAGGTGTTAGCATGTGGACCTAATGTGCTGTCCCAGTCTCTTCTGTACCTAAGGTCCATCACTGTTCCCTTTGGATCCCTACGTAATTCGGTGCTCTCCGATACATACGATCGAACAGCGGAGGAGTGGTACTCAATCGTCAACTTTAGGTTACAATATCTCCGGATGGAATTAACATTTTTCAATTCAACAAACGGCACTGGTTCCGTATTTGTTTATATGTTCAGATGTGCTAACAAAACTAATGGGGTTCCATTTAAAAAAAACGTAGGTTTGTGTTAAATACATACTTCCGTGCATTTTTTTATGGTTTGTGTTAGCCAATTACACTAGCCCCTCTCCTCAAGTTCGGTCTGTGGAATCGATTCGTCAGTATTTCATGTGGTTTACGAAATATATCTAGCGGTAACGTTAGGTGAGTCAACACACACACACACACACACACATATAACTCTCTCTCTCTCTCTCTCTCTCTCTCTCTCTATATATATATATATATATATATATATATATATATATATATATATATATATATGTGTGTGTGTGTGTGGAACGTCATTTGTCATCCGTCGTCTTGGAGATTCCGCGTCGTCTTGCGAAGTTGCAGCCGTGGCCAGAATCAATATGCATTATCTGCTCAAAAATGTCCTGAACACCTATAAGTGAACACTAACATTGGGTGTGTAAACAGTTCCCCAGAATAACCGATTGATCTCTGCTGAGACGCTTTCATTGAGGTGAGCGATTGTATGTGAACGAATGGCACAGCATTCTTCTTCAAGAGCTGAAACCAGTACCGAGTCAGGTGACGCAGTGGTTATCACCATAGGACTCGCATTCTGAAGGACGACGGTTCAAACACGCGGCCTCAGGCAAATGCTGGGCCGGTTGCTGTGACAGGGCTCAGCCGATTTCCTTTTCCAACGTTCTCCAAATCAATCAACCAACTAATCGAAACTGGAGAAGGTCTTGGTTGTTGGTTGGTTGATTTTGGGGAGGCGACCAAACAGTGAGGTCATTGGCCCCATCAGATTAGCGAAGGGTGATGAAGGAAGTCGGCCATGGCCCTTTCAAAGGAGCCATACTGGCATTTGCCTGAAGCGATTTAGGGAAACCACTGAAAATCTAAATGAGAATGGCAGGACGAGGATTTGAACTGTCGTCTTCCCAAATGCGAGTCCAGTGTGCTAAACACGGTGCCACCTCACTCGGTTGGAGGTCTTGGTGTTGGATGCTGTAGCCTGGAGCGACTTTATAACTCATCAGAAACTTGTTCCATTGGGTTCATATCGGAAATCTTGGCATGCAAGTCCATTTCAGGAATGGTCTCGTCCACAAACCATCCCCTCACGGATGCGTTATGACAGCGTGCGTTGTCTCCGAACTGTTCATCTATTGTACTGAAAAATGTGTTCATATCCTCCTGCTTTTAGCGTTTTCTGTACTTTATGTCACTGTATTTTCGTGTAGTTATTGTTTTGCGTCTGCTGAGGACAGCTACGTCCGACAGACTCACGGAGTGTAACCTTGATGACGCTACACTGTTTTGCGGACGGTGTTCAAAGTCAAATGCATCTCTATGAAACCGTGGCTTCAGAGGCGGAAACAAATGAGGCGCTGGTACAGCTGATCGGGAGTGGGGAAACAAGTAGCTCGGGAATCAAGTATAGAATTGTCTCGAATTCTGAAAGACGACGGCTCAAATCCCGTCCGATTGAGGTATTCCTTGATTTCCTTAAATCGGTTAAAGAAAATGCATAGATGCCTGCTTTGAAATGGGACAGCCCAATATCTTCCTCGTCGTTCCTTAATTTGAGCATGTGCTCCGACTCTAGTGACCTCGTTGTCGACGGGAGGTCACACGTTACTCTTAAGCTCATAAGCTCGGCGACTCTGCCGTACTCGTAACTGAAGGGAAATCGGCGAAACGTTAAATGAATGACCTCCAAAGAAAAGTGCATGCATTTTACGTCTGCCTTCAATGAATATATTGTTTTGTAATCACAATGTTTCGATCTTTTCATTTTCTTTCCCTCTTGCACACAAACATCGTACTATCCAAAACTTACTACCCATTTCATTTATGTGCCTGGAAGCAAAGTTTTGTCCATGTAATCATACTCAGGTTATAAAATTACTAGGTAAGTGGGAGGTGTTGTCCGGGTATGTATTTACCGCGATCTTCTATTAGTCCTCACGGAACGAGGTAAAGCATTCTGGAGAGTGGCCATTGAAACCCACAACAGACCATTCTGATTCAGGTTTTTCGTGATTGTCTCAAATCACTCCACGCAAATGCAGGGATAGTTCCTTTGATTTGACACGGCCGATTTCCTTCGCCGCCCTTGCAGAAATCAGAGTTTCGCTCCATCTCTTATTACCCTGATTTCGACTGAACTTTATACCCTAACCGTCCCTCCTTCTACTAGCCCTTCTCGTATCTCCCCCTGTATCTACCCACCTCGTCGTTCACCCACAACCCCCATCCCTCTGTCCCTCTCCTCCACCCATTCTCAGCGTCCAACTCTACCACCGCACTCTTTCCGTCAATCTGTTCCTCACCATCTGCCCATCTGCTCCTCCCTCATCTGTCCATCTGCTCCTTCCCTCTCTAACTCCATCTCCCCCTCTACTCTTTGTCCATCTCCTCGTCTTCCCTTTCATTGTCAGCCTTCTCCATCACCATATCAGTTCCCATCTCCTCCTTCCCCTCGCTTTCCATAACCTTCTCTCTCCTTCTCTCTCCACCTACGCTTGTAGCATTTATTGCAAGACTGTAACTAAAATGTGTAACAAAATTAAATTGGCTGAAATCATTACATGGATTTAGAATGATCTTTCTTGCAGTGGCATTCCCCAGGTACACACACGTCTAATATATTTCACCTTTATTTAACATAGTTCACACGTATTTTTACATTAATTTCACCTCTTTCTCTAGCGAATTCCGCCCCACCGATTCATTTCCAAGTATTTCAATGTTTATGACATCGTACCTCCTGGACAATAAGCTGTACAGTGATATAGTTTTGCAGGTGCCTACAGTGCTATATGTGGCTCTTGTCAGGCAAATGTGTTACGAGTAGAGATAGTAGTCAGGAAGTGCTAAATTAAAACGTAATGCATGGTGCCGCAGTTTATCACACATTTTAATATTAGATACCATATCTGATAAACTCTGTATCATGCAATTATGCGGATTGTAACTGGTACAAATTCAGATATTTCTGTTACTAACTGAGAAAGGAGTACTGTACAACATCACATCAGTATTTAAGTCCTCTGTCAGAGTAATAATTATAGCCAATACAAGTGGTATGATTTTAGATTGGTTAATACCTCCAAGTACATGTGGTAAGAGCAAGCCATTAATGGTTAGTTTCACATGGGCGGCAGGTCAGGTGTGGACCTGTGGACGCAGAAGGTTAGTCTACACCGACTGACTGGCCCGACCGCATACTGCGCATTACAAAACACTATAATTTCACATACATGAAGACGGGATTTTAAAATCTCAAAACTAGTCGTAGTCTGAATACATATTAGTACAATTGAAGCGAGTCTCTCTAAATTAATTACGCACACAAACAGGTGTAGACAACTTTTTGGTGCGCTGGCCACATAGTGGCCGAGCGGTTCTAGCCGCTACAGTCTGGAACCGCGCGACCGCTACAGTCACAGGTTCGAATCCTACCTCGGGCATGGATGTGTGTGATGTCCTTAGGTTAGTTAGGTTAGTTCTAAGTTCTAGGGGACTGATGACCTCAGAAGTTAAGTCCCATATTGCTCAGAGCCATTTGAACCAACCAACTTAGTGGTGCAGCACGATCGTGTAGAAAACTTCAGGTCGTAAAGTACCTGACTGTTTTTTGGAAGACTGCATGACCCACAGAAGAAACAAGAAACAACTAACACACTAATGCGTTTGCGCATGAGGTATCACATACAAAAATATCTGCACTTATACACTTTACGCTCTGTATATGTTGGAAGAGATGTGAAACGCACACATACACACACGCGCACACACACACACACACACACACACACACACACACACACACACACATAAATACATACACCAATTTTTGTATCCTATAATAAGTATGAATCTAGTCACTGTTTACTGAATGTATTTTAACACGTGACGTACGAATAACGCTTTGCATACCTCTCTTTGGAGCTGAGCGTAACCCATAGGGCTGTTAGTAGCGCTTTCAGTCACTATCTGAAATTTAAAATTGTGTTGATAAACATTTGTCCTGCCGAGTACAGCTTCCTATCTCGTTCTCCTATCAGCTCGAAATACAGAGCCAAATTCTTCAAGTAAAAATGAAAGACATAATATTGTGCTGATTATTCCCACAATGGCTCCAGGCTCAAACATTGGCGGATAAATGCTTCGGTAAGTAAGAAGTATTACTCAAATTTTTCGATGAGCTCAAAGGAAACTTTTTTATAAATATGTTAACAATATTTATTTTACATTCCTGCTTTCATTCCACCTTTTTTATTAACATGCCATCTGGCGATATTCCCAAACGTTCGTATTTGCGGTTTTCAGCTTCATGTCGAAATGGAGTAACGAAAAGACGGTGAGCCCAGGAAGTTTATCAGTTTTCATAATTTTAGCACGCCAATAATCTTAGACATTCTCATTGCTGAGGATTTTAAGAGTGAACAAGGAGAACTTCACGAAAATCCCATACAGTGGGTTGAATACCTTGTTCATCTGACATTACATCACGCAAATTCTTAATAAAATTAAACGGTTAGATACCCCGGCTAGAGCTATTGCCACTTATTCTGGATCTGTTCCGCAGAAAGTTTGTCCCGTCCACGCTTTTGCACCCACTGAACTTCGTGACTGTAATTATGCGACACTGTGGCCTACGAACCACTGTGGTAACGAGCAGGTCTGAACCGTGAGGTGACTGGTTTTTTATACAACTAGTGTCGCATGACACATTCATAACAGCTGTTACAATTAGTGACACCACCTTCTACGCAGGAATGATGTCGCCGCGCAAGTTCTGTCACCGCCAGTGGAACAGCTTCAATGTCAGAACGAAGTCTTTCTCGACGACATTGTTGTATAAAACATTCTCAGACTTCATGTTGCCTCAATTCAGGATAAAGCTTCGAGCTTTCGACGATTTCCGCCATTGTCATCGTCAGGGGCAAATGAGTCAATATCGCTGCCGCGGTGGCCTAATACAGCCCAAAGACGCCTTGTGATTTGTCGGTGGTTACGTCATGCTATCGCAGATGGTGTTAATGTCTGCGGTGGTGGCCCTACCGCTCCTCCCGTAACGTAAACATTGCGACGAATATCTATGGATCTTCTCTGCGTCGAGAGCTCGCTTACATGCACCGCTAAGATTATATCCATACCCTTTCCAAGCGCCGTGCAGAATATCAATGGCACATTAAAAAGCGTGACCGGGAGAAATCGGCACTTGCTGAGCACAGCCTAACAGAGAAACATAAAGTACTGTTTGACGAAACAAACATTTATCCCAGGCTCCCACATACTGCGACTCAATAATTAAACAGGCTGTAAATATAATAATTGTGAGAAAACCTTCAAACATGACAACGGATATAATCTTAGCGGTACTTGGAAGCGAGTTCTTGATGCATAGAAGAGCCACACATATTCATCAAAATGTTTACGATACGACGGGAGAGGTGGCGCCATCATCTGCGATAGCATGACGTAACAGCAGACAAATAGAAGGCGTCTTTGGGCTATATAAGACCACCACAGCAACGATTTTTACAATCAGTTGCTCCTGACGTCGAAAACTCGAGGTTTTACCCTGAATTGATGCGGAAAGAATCCGAGAATGTTGATGAACATTTACGTATAATATACTTAATATTGACCAAAAGAAGAAGAAATCAGTAACTGGAGGCAGTTCAGGTGAATGAGCGGACCACAACACACGATCCTTCATAATGCACGGGTACATATTGGTCTGTTTTGAATATCGAATATTGTCAATATCGAATGGTTCAAATGCCTCTGTGCACTATGGGACTTAACATCTGAGGTCATCAGCCCCTAGAACTTAGAACTACTTAGACCACATCCATTCCCGAGGCAGGATTCGAACCTGCGACCGTAGCGGTAGCGTGGTTCCAGACTGAAGCTCCCAGAACCGCTCGGCCACACCGACCGGCTAATATCGAATGTTTTCAACCTTCACATATTAGTGTCATTCAAAATTAAACGTGGCAGAGGCAGTAAAATAAAATCCGCTGAGGGGATCTTAGTACCATTGCCTAAGGAAGGAGATGTCGTCCCTAAAATAGCGTTGGTGCACGAAATGCGCCGCTAGAGGGATCCGAGTGAACACCAGCGAGGCTACAGAGATGCACATGCACACGCCAATCGTCCGCAGCAACCAGCAGTACCGAAAACAGTGCTATGGATGCTTCAGCGAAAGGGCAAAGGGGTGTAGTACGTTTCCTTACAGCCTCAGGAGTGGGGGAAACTGAAATTCATATAAGAATGGCTCAAGTGTACGGGAAAAACTGCACGTCCGTTGCAATTCCGACACTCAAACCGCTGTGGCAATAGTTGCCTCCGTAATGCACCAATCTTTGATAATAAGGACATCTAACTGCCGGGCAACAGTACTGGTAATGCCATGGTTCAAATGGTTCAAATGGCTCTGAGCACTATGGGACTCAACTGCTGTGGTCATAAGTCCCCTAGAACTTAGAACTACTTAAACCTAACTAACCTAAGGACAGCACACAACACCCAGCCATCACGAGGCAGAGAAAATCCCTGACCCCGCCGGGAATCGAACCCGGGAACCCGGGCGTGGGAAGCGAGAACGCTACCGCACGACCACGAGATGCGGGCCGGTAATGCCATGCGGCATTACAGACCTCCCGTCATCAGCCAACTAAATGCGTTCTTCCTCCAGTCGCTTGTGCCAATCCTTGAAGGTTACAGAGCTCGTATAGGGACTACACCCTCTTTCGGAATCATTGGCATTAGGATGCTTTCAGCGGTTTTCATTTCACAGCCTCTGGAACGTTCATTTTTGAATGATGCTGATGTGTCCTAAATCAGTTTAACACACCAAATAAACGTCCGTTTGCTGAGCTGAGTAGTTGCTTGATTATCTAGGTTCGCAGATGATGCTGTAATTTTCCATCTAGCAAGGTCATCCGAAGACCAGTATCAGTTGCAAAGCGATATAGAAAAGATTGCTGTATGGTGTGGCAGGTGGCAGTTGACGGTAATTAACGAAAAGTGTGAGGTGATCCACATGAGTTCCAAAAGAAATCCGTTGGAATTCGATTATTCGATAAATAGTACAATTCTCAAGGCTGTCAATTCAACTAAGTACCTGGGTGTTAAAATTACGAACAACTTCAGTTGGAAAGACCACATAGATAATATTGTGGGAAAGACGAGCCAAAGGTTGCGTTTCATTGGAATGACACTTAGAAGATGCAACAAGTACACTAAAGAGACAGCCTACACTACACTCGTTCGTCCTCTGTTAGAATATTGCTGCGCAGTGTGGGAACCTTACCAGGTGGGATTGACGGAGGACACCGAAAGGGTGCAAAAGGGTCATCTCGTTTTGTATTATCACGTAATAGGGGAGAGAGTGTGGCAGATATGATACGCGAGTTGGGATGGAAGTAATTAAAGCAAAGACGTTTTTCGTCGCTGCGGGATCTATTTACGAAATTTCAGTCACCAACTTTCTCTTCGGAATGCGAAAATATTTTGTTGAGCCCACAATACATAGGTAGGAATGATCATCAAAATAAAAGAAGAGAAATCAGAGCTCGAACAGAAAAGTTTAGGTGTTCGTTTTTCCCGCACGCTGTTCTGGAGTGGAATGGCCGAGAGATAGTATGATTGCGGTTCGATGAACCCTCTGCCAAGCACTTAAATGTGAATTGCAAAGTATCCACGTAGATGTAGATGTAGATGTAGATGTACCTCCAATGCAGCGGGCCCGGGTTCGATTCCCGTCAATGTTGGAGGTTGTCTCCGCTCGTGAACTTGGTGTTGTGTTGTTCTCATTATCAGTTTCTCATCACCAATGCGCGAGTCGGCCAATGTGGCGTCACCTAAGACTTGCAGCCGGCAGCCGAAATTCCCCGTTTCGGGCCTGCTGGCGAACAATACCACACGATGATTTCATTTCATTTTTGCAGCGTATAAATAATGATCCGCACATTACCCTACTCCTCTGTCAGAGCAATCTTACAACACTACTGTGTATTCACAGCGGTATTTGCAGATCATAAAGACAATCTAGGATAGAAATGATTGTTAAGTTTATTGAAAAGTGAAAGCCCTAAAATGAGCGTCATGTGTTGAAACAGTTGTAAATGTAGGTTGTCAATTGGAACTGTTGGCGTTTGCGATGATGCGATGGTTACAACGAGGTGGAAGAGGAACTAAAGTGAAACTTCCTGGCAGACTAACTCTGAGCGGTGGACCAAGACTCGAACTTGCATTTCGCGGACAACAGGAAACTCTGTTTGCTGAAGGCAAATGTTCCAAGCTTGAGTCTATATCAGGCAGATTGTTTTAAGAACTTCCAGCAAGCTGGAGTAGCTAACTTCTGCTAATCAGTAGAACGAAAAACCAGTCCAAGTTGTAATTTTTTTTTCTTTTATTCAATCTTTGACTAGATATCTTAATGCACTGTAGGTGTTCATTGCACATTTCCGACATCTTACGTTTGGGCAGCTTGGTTGGCAGAATACTTGCCAGCGAAAGGCAGAGGTCTTCAGCTCCAGTCTCAGTTCGGCATACAGTTTTAAGTTATCAAGAAGTTTCATATCAGCGTACATTCCACTGCAGGTTTACAACATCACTCAAAGAACTGAAACGCCAATAGAAGAATTAAAATATGTGGTTCTGAAGATCGGTTAAGGTAATACAGGTGTATGATTCTAAGAAGAACGAATAAAGGGAATAGAGACGGTTGTAAGTGGGCTGCTTCTGTGTTGGCAGCGCTGTGTAGCGCTTTGCATTGGATCTCTAACTGCGCTTACTTTGTAAGAGACTCTGTGGCTGGTTTGACTCGTTGTTGAAAGTTAATCGCTAGTAGTGTTGGCCAGTTGGAAATTAGTCGCCAGCAGTGATGGAAGTACTGTTGGGCAGTTGGAGGTGAACAGCTAGCAGTGGTAGATGTTAATTGTGAGAAGTTCGCATTGATGGAGGGTAGAGGTCTGAGGTGTTAGCGCAGGCTAACGATATGGAAGTATCCGACTTGGATATTGAAAATTATTCATGATTATATATATTTGTACTGGATGTCAATGACTATTTATATTCGTGTTGGAACTGGATGTCACATTATTAAGGTAAAAATACATTATTTGGTTTGCAACAAAATCTTTCCTTTCCTAACGACATGCCTATTAGTAGTTAGTGGCTTTAGTAGCTAGATTTTGTTCAGCTGGCAGTATTGACTCTCACTGTATTGCCGTAGTTCACGTAATGAAGATTTTTGTGAGGTGAGTGCTTAATGAAATGTGTAGGATATTGTCAGGCTTGCTTCTTATTCAGTGCCATTCTCTCGTATTAAGTTTTTGAAGTAATTTTTTTCCAGCAGTCACATTGCGTTGCGCTAGAACATTGTCGACATGATAAGAAAAAGTAAAGAGAAAGTAGGCTCAGGACGTTCAGTTTTACTCAGCTGTTTCAGAATGAAATAACGTAGAAGTTTCATCTTTTCAGTTATTCAGCAACTTAAGTAGAGACACACTCATTTAAATAAAGAAGTTTCAGGGTCGCTGCCAGTAGAAGAGGCGAAATTTAAGAAGACCACGTCCTTCAAATACCTACGAGGTGCTGGACCCCTAGGAGGTCTCGAAGAAGCTTACTTTTTTGTAGTTCTGTATCTTAGTAACAGCAAAGAGTAGCTGGCGCATGAAGAAGCATAAAATCGAATCCGTTTTCATGGCTCCAGCAAAAACTCAACAGCCCTTGAGGCCTATGAAAGACCATTGTAGGCCTTAGAACGCAAAGAGTATGGTATGCAAAATAGCGTGTAGTCGTGGTCAGTTTTATATGGGACAGTCTTTGCGTCCTATTGAAAAGCACTGTGTAGAACACAAGAGAGCTATCGCCTTCGGTATACTGAGAAATCAGCGGTAGCAGAGCATGCGTTACAAATCAGACATTGTATTACTTTCGATGAGACATCCGTTACTACACTTAGCAATAGCTCCTGGAATAGCGCAGTAAAAGGAGCGATCTAGATAGAAAATTGTGACACCACCATCAATAAAACGGCGGCCTGCTACTACGCACGGCTTGGAAGAGTGAAGCGGGGGCTGCGGGTGTGCAAGGAAAGCATTACCTTATATGACGCTGGCGTGAGCACCAGTTACGTCACAGAAAGCAGCGTGTAATGACGACAGCAGCATCCAAACGCTAGTCACCACTTGCCAATGGCCGAGGAGTACTCGGCCGAAAACTCGTGGATTTTAAACAACATGACGTGGCTGGAAGCTCGAGAGAATTTTATCAGAACGTATCGCCGCGAAACCTGAACTCGTACACAGAACTTATTCGTTCCAAAATTTTGAACATAAAATGTAGCACAGTTGGTTCAATGTTTTAATATTTCAAATATCTTTAACCTTCCGGTGAAAAGATTTTTCACCCGCAGTGAATCACCCCATTAAAAAAGTCTCGTACACCCCCTCCCTCCGCCAAAATGAGTCGAACTCTGTGTATGGATTATGTATTAACACGCACTCTGTATTTTACTGCCTACAAAATATCGGAAAACTCACACGCTGGGCCATTATACTGCGCGGCCGGGGACATTGCTCGTCGCCTCGAATGACAAACCGATTATTTTGTACCACAGTACCACTGCTGATAACAAACCCGGGGATATACTTACGCACGTAATCCGCTCCCTCTCCCGTAAAGCTCCTCTTAATACAGTGGCACCTGAATTTTCTTCGAGGGCGCAATTTCCTGATTAAATTCTGTTTGCTCTGAACGTATCGAAATTTTTCAGTTAGATGTCCTTTAAGTCGCCTTAAGAGGGAACGACGATGCAATTTCTTTTTCTTTTTTTTAAAAAAAATCACCATCAACAGCTATAACTCCTTTGAAATGTCCGTGTCACGAAATAAAGTGATACAAATAGAGGCTATGGTACTTTAACTTGGCTGCATTCATTAGGATGACTACCAGTGATGTATGATCTACATTGTAATCTGATGTTAGTTGTTCAGGTGAGTTTTGCTTGATGCTTCTGATTTCCAGTCACTTGCTATGTATATTCGTTATTTAATCGTAGGTTATACACCTGCATATACATCTATACTCCGTAACTCACCTTACGGTGTTGGTCGATGGGTACTCTGTTACTCTGTGTACCATCAGTACTTACCCCATTCCTAATTCAGACACAAATGGTTCGTGGAATTAAAAATTCCTGGTAAGATTTCGTGTGAACTCGAATCTCTCTACTTTTACATTCATGGTATTTTCGAGAGACATGTGTAGGAGGAAGCAACCGATTGAATGACTCTTCTAGGAACGTAAGGTGTCTGAACTTCAATAGCAAAGCAGGATGCTTCTTCTCTTACAGTGACCGCCATTGCAGATGACTAAGCATCTCCGTAATCCTGTCGTACTGAACAAATGAATCTGTAACAGAAGGCGTTTTTTATCTTTGCATCTTCTCTAATTCCTCTGTCAATCATATCTGGTACGGATTCCAAACTGACGAACAATATTCAAGTATTAAGGAATGAGCGTTTCATAAACAACCTATTTTGAGTGAGGACTACATTTGCTAAGGATGCTTACGATGACTCTAAGTTTGGCATCCACCTTTCCACAATTAGTTTTATGTGGGTGTTCCACTCTAAGCCAATCCGGACCCACACTCTTTGGTGTTTTAAGGATGTGACTGCTTTTAGTGATTGCAATTCTATCGTGAAGTAATACAATAATGGAACATTTTTTCAAACGTCAGTTACCAGCATACGCACTCTCTCCCACTCCCTCCCCCTCTCTCTCTTGGAAAATGGGGGAAGCCATATCATCGCTTTCTATTGATTGAGCCTCATTGCTTTTGTACGTATGAACACCGTTTTACAAGTTTTTACTGTGTTTGGTTTTCCTATGTGAAGACATGTATGAGATGTGGTGTTAAGATTGTAGCCTTTCTTACCCTAAGGATGGTCAGTGAATGAAAACGGTGGTAATGAATAGGCATTACAAGACACCAAATGTATCACGTATTTTTCAAAACTTACTGTAATCGGTCATTCTGCCTACTTAAGGGGAAAATTTAAAATTTATTTATGTTGGGGTCAATTATCAGTCTCGGCACCAAACATTGATCCTCTCCTGATCTTTCTGCATTTCTTTAGAACTTTTTTAGCATTGCGACTTTTATGTGTACAACAGTATCACCCACAAAATGCCTCATCGTACTTTCAACGTTATCTACTAGGTTATTGATATCTACTGTAAAGTTTAATAGTTCTGTGACATTCCTTGGAGTAGGTTCGAACTCATTTTGGCGGCTAAATATTTCTCTCGGCTGGGAACTACGTGCTCTGTCTGCTGGCACCTTTCAGTTCAATCACTGAGCTGATCTGATACGCTCTTATTTTGTTCATTAGACGTCGGAGCGTAACTTTATCGAATGCCTTCCAGAAATTGAAAAGCAGTCCATCAACCTGGGAGCCAGCATTCACTGATTTCTCTTTCTCTCGGACGAACAGAGTGAGCTTGGTTTCACGCGTTGGTTGTTTCCGAAACAAAAGCTGATTCCAACCGAGGAGAGATTTGGTCTCCATAAATGTCCTAATACGCGAGCTTAAAACAAGTTCTATGACAGATAGACGTGAGAGGTTTAAACGTATCATTTTGTGTGTCGATTCGAAGACACCTCTGGGAAACGACCTGCGTTTTGCTCCCAAGCACTAGGAACGCTTCGCTCCTCCAGCAACATAGGGTAACCTGCTGCTAGGAGAAGATCGTGTTGTCCCACACGCATTTATCAACCATTATCCGTTATCAATGGTCTGCCTTCATATCCAATATTCTGTGGTTCTTTTCATCAATAATTTGCTCTCAATCTTTCCATTGTTTCGATTATCAGCCATTTTTTCTCGTTGACTCGTGGTAAAAAATCTATATTCCACACTCGGGCAGTACGTCTTCAACAATCACCTATAACACCGCATCTGAAAGGCTTCCGACCACTTCGTATGTATGTTACACACTGTTCATGTTTCGTATCCATATACGGGTGTGATCCTGACACAGTTTTTCCTGAACATGTGTCTGGTCCCGATGCTTGTATTCTGGACGTTGGCCGCTGCTTGTATAATGTACAGTAATTTTTAGCTCTGTGAATTTTTGTTGGTATCTTTTGCATTCATCTTTATTTTATGTCTTACAGCGAAGGTAGGAGAATTTGACCAAGTCTACTTGAATATTTTGTCCAGTTTTACAATTTAGTCTTTCAGCTCATCATTTTCCGACTTTTCTTTGTGTTACTGTTGTATTATCTTCTTTAGCTGCAAACTCTCCATTTCGTTAAAAACTCGTTTCAGTTTCTTTTAACTTTCTGTGGCCCTTGGTTGAACCTTATCAATTCCGGGTATCTGACAATCTGGTTCATCCTCCGTATCTAACTAGTTCCTTACGTCCCTCACAGCATCTCCAACGTAATAATGTGGTTGCAGACCAGACCAAATGAACTTGGTAGGACTGCGGTGCGAAGAATACCCAAAACGATTTGAGTTTAGAAATCAGTTTGTGTAACAACATAAGCTGCTGCTTGAAGTATTCTTTAAGGTTCGGCTAAAGATGATTATCCAGCACCTGTTGTCATGAATACAAACAAATTTAAGTAATTACAGTTAAAATAGAAGCGATATTTACAGTATGAGTTAAAGAGATTGTTGTTGCCAATATAGACATCAAGCCCACGACTACTGCAATAGTACCAGTTGAAATGCTAACTAGGTCCGCAGACGATGAAGGGATTGAAGAAATGTATGATGAGGTGAAACAAATTATTCAGATATTTAAAGGAGAGGAAAATTTAATTGTGATGAGGGACTGCAATTCTATAGTACGAAAAGGAAGAGAAAGAAAAATAGTAGGGGAATATGGAGTGGGAGAAAGGAATGAAAGAGGAAGTCGCCTGCTAGAATTTTGCACAGAGCATAATTCAATCATTGCTAACACTTGGTTTGAGAATCGTAAGAGAAAGTTGTGTACGTGGAAGAGACCTGGAGACACACCTATCTTAGATGATAGATTAATTAAAGACGAACCTACGTTTATAGCATTTGTAGACTTGGAGAAAGTTTTTGACACTGTTGACTACAATACTGTCTTTGAAATTATGAGGGTAGCAGGGTTAAAGTAATAGGGACGGAAAGGCTATTTACAACTCATTCAGAAACCAGACGGCAGTTATTGGTGTCAAAGGATCTCCAAAGGAGCCAGCGATTAAGAAGGGAGTGAAACAGGGTTGTAGTCTATCTCCCATGTTATTCAATCTGTACATTAAACGAGCAGTAAAGGAAACCAAAGAAAATTTCGGAGTATGAATTGAAGTTCAGGGAGAAGAAATAAATATTTTAAAGTTTGCCGATTACATTATAGTTCCATTAGAGACAGCAAAGAACTTGATGAGGACTTGAACGGACTTGACGTTCGTCGTGAAAGAAGGATATTGGATAAACATCAACAAAAGAAAAACAAGGATAATGGAATATAGTCGAATTAAATCAGGTGACGCTGAAGGAATTACATTAGGAAACGAGACACTTATAGCTGTAGATGCGTTTTGCTATTTGGGCAGCTAAATAACTAATGATGGCCGAAGTCGTGATGATGTACAATGTAGACTAGATTGGCAAGAAAAGCGTTTCTGAAGAAGAGAAATTTGTTAACATCGAACACAGATTTATGTTGAATGTTCAAGATTAGTTGGGTCGTTCACTTAACTTACTATGAGATACTGAATACATTACGGAAACAAGAAATCTGTCGCACAACTTGACCAAAACAAGGATCGGTTGACAGGACACATTCTGAGACATAATGGATCACTAATTTAGTATTGGAGGGAAGTGTGGAGAGTTGAAATCGTAGAGGTACACCAAGAGATAAATTGAGAAGGATGTAGGCTGCAGTTGTTATGCTGCATTGCTGCATTAAACCAGTCTTCGGACTGAAGATCACCCCCTCCCCCCCCCCCCCGCACACACACACACACACACACACACACAAAATGTGTAAAAATACTTCAATATCAAAATGTTATACATGGGAGGGAACATGAAATACTATTTCTCATGTTAATAGCATTGTCTTAAGAGTGTGATGTATTGTCAGAAGACAGTACATGTTCTGGGTTTCTTGCACACACAGTTCGGCTGCAGTACGGGTAACAGGTACATCATACTGAACGGCTGAAATGACTCGGCAAGTGGAACGGTACTGCAATGTTATACGTGAAACAGTACCTTTCTTGTGAGGAAGACGCCTAAATTACACACAAAAATTAACTGTTAAATTCTGATGGCATATCACCCAAATGCAATGTTCAACAATTTGCTTAAGGGGAGTTGGAACGCCCTATCCCAAAAATGTTAGATTAATTGACTTGGCTTTCCTGTATTTGAGGAACCACTGTAGCCATTGACATGAAACTTTTACAGGACATTAAACTGTATGTTCTGAGTCTAAGAACTACAATAATTGCATTTCAGCCACTGCTTTCGAAAATACAAACTTTTAACCATACGGTCAAAGTTTTGTGTACTTTTCTTGCACCTTATCCTAAATAATTTTAATTATACATAACATTATGTTCTTCTTTTAGTTCGGTAGATTCAGGATATGTATGTTATTACTCCCTGAAAATTTGAATACTCTACTCGAAGTGCTTTAGAGAAAAATGCAACAGAAAATGTAATTTTTCAGGAATGGATTCTATAGTTTTAAGAGAATCTAACTCACGCAATATATATAATTAATTTTTTTTTATTTTTAGTCTCTCAGAAGTACCCTGCATAGTACTGTATATCATCCTATTGATCTATTTCCAAGCTTTTTTCTTCTTTTCTTCTTTCTGGACTACTTAGTGGGTAACTGTGCTGCATACTCTGCTTTATCAATGAGAACCCTGTCCATCCTTCCAGCTCTCTGATGCAGTTTGCTCCAGGATTAATTCCCATATGCTGTAACACTTTCCCCCTATCAATGTTGCCATAATTAAAAGCAATAACAGTACCACTGACCCCCAACTTAGTGTCTTCATTCCAACAAAAACACTTTTGTGTAAGCGAGTCCATATAAGATTATGGAACGACTCATTGAGATTTTGAGTCTGACCATGGAGACACTTCTTCAGTAATTCAGGATTTATCAGGTCTCTGTAAATAGGTAATATGATGAAACTTTCTGGCAAATTGAAACTGTGTGCCGGACTGAGACTCGAACTCGGGACCTTTTCATTTCACGTGGAAGTGCTGTACCATCTAAGCTACCCATGCACGACTTACGCCACGTCCTCACAGCCTTACTTCTGCCATTACCTCGTCTCCTACCTTCCAACTTCACAGAAGGAGAGCTTCTGTGAAGTTTTAAAGTGAATAAAATACGAAGAAAGTCGTCCAACTGCAGCGATACTCCATCGGCTCATAATTTATTAGAAGTCTCTTTTGAGGTACAGAGTCAAACGTTTTCTGTAAAAATAGAAATACAGAACTGATCTGATTCCCGCTGTTGATGGCACTCCTCACTTCGTGCAAATAAAAAACTAGTGGTATTTCACAAGCACAATAGTTTCTCAATCAGTGCACCGTGTCAATACACTGTCACCTTCGAGACAGGTTTGTAGGTACAGTACAGCACCTAACTGTAAAGAAGTGCAATTGAAATTGTCCTAGGCCATAAAAGTGTATGCATTTGCATAAGTACGAAAAGATCAAATGAGCGACAGATGTATAGTGTATCATCATATTAACCCTAGCAGTTCCAAAACATTTTCTGTAACATGCACCAGCAAGGGGGCGGGAGAAAAAGTTGCTTTGTGCAATTCAATTGCATAGATCCTGAGAAATCAGTGCGCAGAACAACCACCGCTGGCCGTAATAACGGCCTTGATACGCCTGGGCGCTGAGTCAAACAGATCTTGGATGGCGTGCACAGGTACATCTGCTCATGCAGCTTCAACACGATACCACAGTTCATCAATAGTAGTGACTGGCGTATTGTGACGAGCCAGTTGCTCGGCCACCATTGACCACACGTTTTCAATTGGTGGGAGATCTGGCGAATGTGCTGGCCAGGGCAGCAGTCCAACGTTTTCTGTATCTTGAAAGGCCCGTACAGGACCTGCAACATGCGCTCGTAGATTATCCTGCTGAAATATAGGGTTTCTCAGGGATCGAATGAAGGGTAGAGCCACGGGTCGTAACCCATCTAAAATGTAACGTCCACTGTTCAAAGTGCCGTCAATGCGAACAAGAGGTGACCGAGACGTGTAACCTACGGCACCCCATATCATCACACCGGGTGATACACCTGTATGGCAATGACGAATACTCGCTTCCAATGTGCGTTCACCGCGATGTCGCCAAACACGAATGCGACCACCATGATGGTGTAATCAGAACCTGTATTCATCCGAAAAAATGACGATTTGCCATTCTTGCACCCAGGTTTGTCGTTAAGTACACCACCGCAGGCGCTCGTGTCTGTGACGCAGCATCAAGGGTAACCGCAGCCATGGTCTCCGAGCTGATAGTTGATGCTGCTGCAAACGTCGTCGAACTGTTTGTGCAGATGGTTGTTGTCTTGCAAACGTCCCCATCTGTTGAATCAGGGATCGAGACGTGGCTGCACGATCCGTTACAGCCATGCGAATAAGATGCCTGCCATCTCGACTGCTGGTTATACGAGGCCGTTGGGATCCAGTACGGCTTTCCGTATTATCCTCCTGAGCCCTCCGATTCCATATTCTGCTAATAGTCATTGGATCTCGACCAACGCGAGCAGCAATATCGCGATTCAATAAAACACAATCGCGATACGCTACAATCCGACCTTTATCAAAGTCGGAAACGTGATGGTACGCATTTCTCCTCCTCACACGAGGCATCACAACAACGTTTCACCAGGCAACGCCGGTCAACTGCTGTTTGCGTATGGGAAATCGGTTGGAAACTTTCCTCATGTCCGCACGTTGTAGGTGTCGCCACCGGCGCCAACCTTATGTGAATGCTCTGAAAAGCTAATCATTTGCGTATCACAGCATCTTCTTCCTGTCGGTAAAACATCGCATCTGTAGCACATCGTCATCGAGGTGTAGCAATTTTAATAGCCAGTAGTGTAGTAAGAACTTTTTAAATTATGTACTGATATATAGGTAGGGTCCAGAACCAAAAAGCGTGTTTTAGCATAATCTTAGCAATGCCAACGTGTTATCCGTAATGTGTGCACCCTATACAGAGACGGATGGTGCTTTATGTTCACGAATAAAATTTTTTTAAAAATACAAATGTCATTAATTGTCGTTGAGTTTCATTCACAACACACATTTTAAATACAGTGTGTGTGTAAAAACAGGTATGAACTTGAAATTTTGAATATGACGTTTTTCGTCAGACGTCAGATTCGGTACTAAGACTTACGACTTTGGGTTCATCTACATCTAAATAGATACTCCGCAATCCACCATATGGTGGGTGGCGGAGGGTACCTCGTACCACAACTAGCATCTTCTATCCCTGTTCCAAATAGAAAGAGGGTAAAATGACTGCCTATATGCCTCTGTACAAGTCCTAATCTGTCTTATCTTACCTTTGTGGTCTTTCCGCGAAATATAAGTTGGCGGCAGTAAAATTGTACTGCAGTCAGCCTCAAATGCTGGTTCTCCAAATTTTAGAGTTAGGTTTTACCGAAAAGTTCAGTTGCGGTATCTGGTAAAAGAAATAATTAAGAACGGTAGATAATTTTTTCGAAATTTTAAAACGTACAATACATGACTAGATTGCAATGTTTTCAGAATGAGGGCATAAAGTACCCCCACACACACAAACACAACACACACACAGACACAACACACAAAAACACCTTGGTAGTGAGAGGTACAATGAATAATTTGATATTCACTGTTGGAAAAACATATAAATCAGAGTCCGTTGTCTCGCGATGTAAATTGCGATGTAAAGAGCGGTCGAGCCAACCATCCCAAATTCCACGACACTGTGGGGGCTCTGCAAAGGCGTCTCCCCGCAGAGCCTTCACCTGCTGCCCCTGGCTGCCCACGAGCGGGGAAAGCCACAGAGCGACGTGTCCGCGCAGCCCTGAGGCGCGTCGTGGCACAGTGTTTGGCGAGGAGAGGTGGCGTGTTTGCAGTGCGCGCCCAGCCAATCGGCCGTCCCGGGCCGCTCTGCGCGGCGCTGCGGTGCCGCCTCCGACGCCGCCTCCTCCGCCTCCGACGCCGCCGCCGCCACCACCACCAGACGCCGGCCGCCGGCCGCTGAATATTCAACGCGCGCACGCGCGAGCGGGCGGTCCCGGCCCGCGCGCTTCAGCAGTAGTCAATCCGGCGGCGCTCGTTAGCGACATGAATATCCAGCGCCGGCCGTCAGACACAATTAAAAGCCTGTCTGCTGCTTGGGAGATTCGCCAAGCAGCCGGGCTGTCCGGCCGCCACTATGCATATTAAACGAGAACACAAATAATAATATCATTGTCGGTTCTCGGCTACCGCAGGAATCCGCTTTCCGCGCAGGTGGCTGGTACGAGAAATTGCGTGCACACAGCCGACGTGCCAGATTCTAGCTCAGGATCTCTGCTCACTCAATAAGAGAAATCTCAAACAGAGAAGTAGGAGTGGTGCCTAAAATGAAACACTGCCTGAAAAAAAAGTGGATCATCCAGGAGAGGGAGGAGGAAGCGAAATGCAGTTACACGCGGTGAGAAGGTATGTTATTGCACCGATTGCAAAACCGGCCGGTGTGGCCGAGCGGTTCTAGGCGCTTCAGTTTGGAACCGCGCGACCGCTACGGTCGCAGGTTCGAATCCCGCCTCGGGCATGGATGTGTGTGATGTCCTTAGGTTAGTTAGGTTTAAGTAGTTCTAAGTTCTAGGGACCTCAGTCCCAAACTGCTAAGAACCATGTGAACGATTTTTGAACCAATTGCAAAATCGAGTCAAATGTGTGAAGAACTTGGCCGTATGAGCCCACTTATCAGTAAGAGATTGCACTCCATCCGGCTTGAATGCATTCACTTACGTTTGGGAAAGATGTCATACAGTCGTTTCCTGAGGCGAACTGGCCATACGCGATGGCTTTAACACCATGACGCAGGGAGTTTAACCATTGTGCCTCTTCAAGACATTATACTGATGGGACCTAATCCATTGGTCTCCACGACACTCGCTGCCGGTGACTAACTGGGCTACTGCTGAATGACGATTCGTTGCTGAACACAATGGAACGGCATTCACTAGCAGCCTACGGGGAGGGAGGTGGGAGGTACCCGAAAGTTACGGGAATTGGGCTGCGGTGGGGAGGGAGTGTGGGGGAACCCATTGTTCGATCATTCGATCAGGTGAATCGAAGTTAAAAGCTTCTGTGTTATGAGGCCGCGTCATGTTTCTTCTGAAATGTTCGACGTCTCGACCCGTCTGCTGGGATCTTCCTCAGGATCTTTTGGTGTCCACACAGTGTTCTAGCAGTAGTGGACAACAAAAGATCCTGAGGAAGATCCCAGCACAGTGGTCGAAACGTCGAACATTTTAGAAGAAACATGACGCGGCCTAATAACCCAGAAGATTTTAACTTCAATGACAACGGCCACGAAAACCTGCAGACTTATTCGATCAGGTGTTTGTTACGGTCACACCACCTGAGTCAGTAAGCAAGGTTGTGCCGCTTTGAGTGCATCGGTTCGCCCGTGAGAGTGTTTTGTAGTAAACATCTTTTTTTTTCATTTCGGTGAAACCGTGGTGGCAGATTGTCGAGAGCAACTTGTGGCTGTGAAATTTTGTTTCCTGTTGGGGAAATCTGCCGCAGTAACTATTGTAATGCTTAAGACTGCTTATGCGGACACTGCCCTAAGTAAAACAGACTCTACGAGTGGTTTTCAAGTTTTAAAAGTGAAGAAATGTCGATTGAAGACCAACTCCGTTCAGGACACCCCTTAACGTCAAGTAGTGACGAAAACGTCGACAAAATAAATGCCCTCGTTCGTGGTGAAGACAATCGCCGAACAATTAATCTGTGAGAGATCTGAAATATCACGGAGTACAATTCAGAGGATTTTAGCGGCAAATTTATACATGAGAATGGTTGCAACCTAATTGGTTTCTCACTTTCTCCCAGACGAGCAGAGGGGGCATCGACTTCACGCTTGTTTTGAGCTTCAAAATCAGCTCAGAGAGGACCCTGAACTTGTTTTGAAGGTGATTACTTGTGATGAATCTTGTTGCTATGGATACGAATCCGAAACAATGCAGCAATCAAGCCTGTGGAAGACAAGTAGCTCTCCTCGTTCCAGAAAAGCTCGCCGAGTGAAACCAAATCATTCGATAGCAGAGGCGTTGTTCTCTCGGATCAGACTGTCAACCAGGCGCTCTACTTGGAGGTTCTGAAAAGACTGAGGGAGAGTATCTAGAGGAAGAGGGCAGTTCTTCGGCGAACAGGCGACTGGTTCTTCCATCATACCAACGCGCTAGCCCACACGGCCATCTTTGTAAAGTAGTTTTTGGCCAAGAACGGCACGACACCCACTCTGGCCACTCTCCCTCCCCCCTCCCCCTCCTACTCGCAGGATGTAGCCCTCTGTAATTTCTTTTTGATGTCCAGACTGAAAAGGGGCATGAAACGAGAGCGTTTTGCCACTGTGGAGGAAATAAAATAAAAATCACTGGACGGCATAAAAGACCACCCGATAAGTGAATTTAAAAACTGTTTTGAACAACGGAAGGATCGTTTGGAAAAGTGTGTTGTGGCCAATGGAGAATGCATTGAAGGTGATCTAAACTTGGTGTAAAAATATTTGGAAATAAAGACGTTATGACGAATGTCCTATTCTTTTTAGGGGGAGTCCTACCAAGTATGCTTCCCTGTAACGGCATCATGGTGGTGTTAACGGCATCCTACTCATGGGACAGTAATTTTGTTGTTCGGCAGCTGTTGGTGACTGAGCAGTTGTCACGATAACATAAAATGATGCGGGGACTCCATTATGTGTTCTCAGATGTTAGGTGCTGATGTTAGGACGTGCTTGGTTGCGACCTTTCATAGCAGAGATCATACTTGGTCGACTGGAACCTTGATGACGAGCCGGCCTACGCTCACAATCCATTCAGAGGAGAGTTGGGTAAGAGTCACATCCGAATTCTCCACAATGGTGGATATTGCACGATTCGACCAACTGGTCAAATGTTTGGATGTCCTTCCTTCTAATTTTATTGCTGGATTTATTTGTTTTCGTCAGGTTGATTTAAAACCCTGGTTGCTTATTCTTCAGCTGCACGTATGAGAATGGCTGTTAGTGGTTTAATGTTGATAAATTGATTTCACTTATGAAATAATTCGGAGCACCTACAGCCGTCCATACGATGTTATTTATTATATGCCCACCAGTGAGTTGGTAGTTGATGGTTGAAGACACAACATCGTTGTTACAGGTAGTCTGCGAAGTTCCAGATTTGGCCACTGGTGAATCCTGCATACGATTGGAGTTAACTCCCTCAGCGACAGTGAAGGCCTGAAAACGGTTCACTGAATCATCGAAACTAATAGCCGTATAATATTGTAAGGACAGTTTTAGGTGTTCCATTTTATTACAACCAGCCAAACAAAGACCTAGAATGAGGCCACTTTCAAACATATATAGATACTGATGATGCTGCCTCACGTGTATTTGTGGCATTTCCAAATCCTACAAAGTTGTCACACAACGTATGACGTTGTTCACGCTCCCTCAGTGCCATATCAGGCCTGGTAAAAAATTAAACACGGAAAAACTATTGCAATGTGGCGCCAGTCTACCTGTCACTGGAACTCCAATTATTTACAAACCAGCCGACGGTATGTACATGTACAACCTTACCTTGACATCTCACCATACGGAAAGAAATGCCGTGTGGCTAAGGCCACCCGTCGGGTAGACCAGTAGCCTGGTGCAAGTATTTTGAGTTGACGCCTCTTCGACTACTTGCGCGTCGATGGAGATGAGATGATAAAGAAGACAAAATAACACTCAGTTCCTGATCGGAGAAAATCTCCGGTCCAGCCGCTGCACGAGGAGGGCAATGGGTACGGCAGGGGTTGACACCAGAGGCCTGGCCATGCCGCCGCATTGCCCAAGCAAAGTCTTCTAGGATCGAAGGATCAAGAAGAGCATGTATCGGGTTTGACTATGTTTCTTTATTTATTCCTTTAATTTTTATAATTTTTTATTAATAATGATAAAGGACACGCAACACCCAGTCCCCTGCTGGGAATCGAACCCGGGTGCTCTTGCGTAGACCACTCAGCTATCGAGGTGGACATCTCACCATAACGTTTGTGTGCTTCACTCGTTTTGTCAGGCAGTGCAGATATAAATGAAATCAAATTTCTCATTGTGTTACCGAGTATATCTACTGACACGCCGTGTTGACACTGAGAATCAAAGACAGTTGCACTCGCGGTACAAGAAAGATCCGGAGAATGAGGACAGGCTAAAGTTAGTAGAGATTGTGCTGCTGTAAAAAGAGCGAAGCGCGAAGCATACAACCCCTACCACCGTCATACCTTAGCAAAAGATCTTGCTGAAAACCCAAGGAAATTCTGGTCTTACGTAAAATCGGTAAGCGGGTCGAAGGCTTCCATCCAGTTACTCACTGATCAGTCTGGCCTGGCAACGGAAGACAGCAAAACGAAAGATGAAATTTTAAATTTAGCATTTGAGAAATCGTTCACACAGGAGGATCGTACAAACATACCTCCGTTTGAGTCTCGTATAGATTCCCGTATGGAGGACATAGTGATAGACATCCCTGGGGTTGTGAAGCAGCTGAACGGGTTGAAAATAAATAAATCGCCAGATCCTGATGGGATTCCAATTCGGTTTTACAGAGAGTACTCTACTGCATTAGCTCCTTTCTTAGCTTACATGTATCGCGAATCTCTTGCCCAACGTAAAGTCCCGAGCGACTGGAAAAAAGCGCAGGTGACGCCTGTATATAAGAAGGGTAGAAGGACAGATACTCAAAATTACAGACCAATATCCTTAACATCGGTTTGTTGCAGGATTCTCGAAAATATTCTCAGTTCGAATATTATGAATTTCCTTGAGACAGAGAAGTTACTGTCCATGCACCAGCACGGCTTTAGAAAGCATCGCTCCTGCGAAACACAACTCGCCCTTTCTTCACATGATATCTAGCGAACCAAGGATGAAGGGTATCAGACGGATGCCATATTCCTTGACTTACGCCGGCCGATGTGGCCAATCGGTTAAAGGCGCTTCGGTCTGGAACCGCGCGACCGCTACGGTCGCAGGTTCTAATCCTGCCTCGGGCATGGATGTGTGTGATGTCCTTAGGTTAGTTAGGTTTAAGTAGTTCTAAGTTCTAGGGGACTGATGACCTTAGATGTTAAGTCCCATAGTGCTCAGAGCCATTTGAACCATTTGAACCTTGACTTTCGGAAAGTGTTTGATCGGTGCCGCACTGCAGACTCCTAACTAGAGTACAAGCATATGGGATTGGTTCCCAAACATGTGAGTGGCTCGAAGACTTCTTACGTAATAGAACCCAGTACGTTGTCCTCGATGGTGAGTGTTCATCAGAGGTGAGAGTATCATCTGGAGTGCCCCAGGGAAGTGTGGTAGGTCCGCTGTTGTTTTCTATCTATATAAATGATCTTTTGGATGGGGTGGATAGCAATGTGCGGCTGTTTGCTGATGATGCTGTGGTGTATGGGAAGGTGTCGTCGTTGAGTCACTGCAGGAGGATACAAGATGACTTGGTCAGGATTTGTGTAAAGAATGGCAGCTAACTCTAAATACAGATAAATGTAAATTAATGTAGATAAATAGGAAAAATAATCTTGTAATGTTTGAATACTCGATTAGTAGTGCAGCGCTTGACACAGTCACTTCGATTAAATATATGGATGTAGCATTGCAGAGCGATATGAAGTGGGACAAGCATGTAATGGCAGTTGTGGAGAAGGCGGATAGTCGTCTTCGGTTCATTGGTGGAATTTTGGAGAGATGTTCATCTGTAAAGGAGACCGCTTATAAAACACTAATACGATCTATTCTTGAGTACTGCTCGAGTGTTTGGGATCCTTATCAGGTCGGATTGAGGGAAGACATAGAAGCAATTCAGAGGCGGGCTGCTAGATTTGTTACTGGTAGGTTTGATCATCACTCGAGTGTTACGGAAATGCTTCAGGAACTCGGGTGGGAGTTTCTGGAGGAAAGGAGGCGTTCTTTTCCAGAATCATTACTGAGGAAATTTAGAGAACCAGCATTTGAGGCTGATGGCAGTACAATTTTACTGCCGCCAACTTATATTTCGTAGAAAGACCACGAAGATAAGATAAGAGAGACTAGGGCCTGTACAGAGACATATAGGCAGTCATTTTCCCCTCGTTCTGTTTGGGAGTGGAACATGGAAAGAAGATGCTAGTTGTGGTACAAGGTACCCTCACCAAGCACCGTATGGTGGATTGCGGGGTATGTATGTAGATGTAGATGCAGATATGCTTCGTATGTGACATTAGCTCCATAACACTCATCGTGGCTAATATTGAGACCCAAGCTGTTTAATCGTAGAAAGAAACCCCAAGGTTTCAATCCCAAGGAAGTCTCCACTACACCTTTTTATTATATTCTTACAAACACTGCATTACGACTTCCCCTAGTTCGGTAGCCATGTGGGGCTCGTGGTAAAAAAGCGAGTCTACGGAGGTAAGAGAAGATCACTGGCAGAGGCACACAGGTTGTAATCTTTGTAATCATGAATCATCTGAAATTCGCTGCTGGAAAACTGCTCCATCTAGACTTCCACATGCCGTGCTGCGACAGAATCTACGCTACTTCTGCCTCATATGGAATGTCATCTGTCTGCTTATCTATGCCAAAAATGACATACTGAGACCAGAAATGGGATTAAATAAATAAATTCCTTTATTTTACTGCGACTAAATTCATAAAAGTATAAAATCACAAAAGTATTTCCAAATGCAGTTATTGTCAATATATCTTTTTCTCAACTGTTGATACTCAGTTGTAATTACCACCTTACTCTCACCAGTCAGCATTAATTTCATTTCCTCTACATTTCAGAGGTTCATATCTCCATCATTAGGTGCATATATACAAATTAATAGATGTATGTGTTGTATGTACGACTCTGAGGTATACTTGTTCCTCTTAGGGGTACCTCCACTTATTTTCATTTTTTGCACTTCATTTTGAAGTTAAGTAAAAGTTCGATAAGTTGCTAGTAATAGAGAGCTCTACGGCAACACTTAAGGGAGAGGGTGCCCAAGGTCTGCAACCAGCCAGCGGTTATTGTCGCACTGGTGGTGTAAGGAACCGACCGATTCGTCAGAGCCTATCTCACAGTGCAACTGTAGACTCTGGAGACAACCTGAGTTTCAGACGTGAAGCAGCTATTTTTTTCTGTATCAAATATTAATTATTATTATTAAAGCTTCGTTAGTACTATTACACTGCGCAGTAACCTAACTGGAATAAGAAATATATTTTCATATCTGTCTGGAGTGGTAAACATAAGTAAGAGTTGGTAGCAGGACGTGACCGGGTTGTGACGCAAGATCTGATGGCCGAGAAAAGATTAGTGTCAAAGTAACGCGTCAGCGATCAGGAATATTACTTATCTTTAATCTCCACACTGAAGCAGGCACAGTCTATTGCTCACATAGCAAGTAGCTACGTAATTAAGTTCACAATACAATTCACAAATTCACAGTGCAATCCAGATCGTTACTAAGTCCTAAGCCCAAGGTTGTCATGTAAGATCTATACAATAACACTTCGATATTAACACGGTTAGCGATCACGAGCGAGTGGCCGTGGCGTCAAGTCTGTGCTCCCGTTATATCTTGTGGCCATAGGGGGAGGTGCAGGCAAGAACTATGGAATGGCGCGACGTCTTCGGCCCTTCGACCATAGATACTAGTAGACTGGCCTTGCTGTGCAGAAGCTATAGGGCTGGTGTGGATCCAATATAAACCACGTGACCGCTGGCAAAACGAGGGGGGATTTAAAATCAGCGATCTGCCATCCTATGTTTGTATCGTTTTTTCCCCACATTTCTCAATTGACTGCCAAACGCTTCCAACAAAAATTACTTTTTCATTTGCGAAAAATTATGTCAGAAGTACATTTGACCTGGATTTCTTCACAGTACCATTTATAAAATCTAACAAATAAATCGAACGCCCCTCTGTTGGGCAGCGGGACGAAATTGCTATAAACTATCAATTAAAGTAAAATGTCGTTAAAATTATTTTAAACAGTAAGAGTGGGCTCGTGTCAGAACATTAAACATTGGATTCGCCGCGTTTTAAGCTCTAGTCACTTATAAACGAAAATGGGATATGCGAATTATGTCAACTATAGGTGCCAAAATTGTCGACTTTAGGAGCAGGTCCATTTTAGAGTATCAATTGTAGGTGCACGTCTAAGGTTCAGTTCCTACTATTTTTACCAACGTTTAAACGATCAGTTTCAAAAAAATGATATTTTAGATGAAAGGTGAGACTCTGAAGTTTCAGAAAATAATTTTGGAGCCTACATTTATTTAATAGTATTAGAAGGTGGATAAAAATTCTCTTCATGTGTCGACTATTACCTTACTATAATCTCACTGGTACACACAAAAAGGCGCGTATGTGCAAATGGCTTAACGTTTTTCCGTTTCATGGCATGTATCCAAAGCTGCCTTCGGTTTTCGTCCTTAGGGAACCTATGAGAAGGAACGAGAAACTGTAATACTTACTTCTGTAACCGAATTATCACAGATACTTTCCAAAATGTAATATGAGTCTGACTTTACAGGCATCACTTTCATCACTTTAATTTACGTGATACTCTATTTAAAGTGTAATAAACATATAAAAGTCATTTCAGCAGATTTCAATAAACGGATCTGCACTATCGTAGAAACACTTACACGTGAAATGTAGTGCCATTTCCCCCGACAAAACGCTGAGTACAGCCATAAGCGCAACACGCAACAACCATGTTTTGCCAACATTCACGTGACTTTAGCACAGAGATGTTGGAGCCTCGAAAATGACGTCAGGCCAGTCTATTATATTTATGGTCGAAGCTTCAGCCGGAGATAACGCCATGAACCTCCGGCGGCCGCGACAACGTGAAGGCCGACCACTGCGCATGAGCGGCCAGGCTTAGCGACGGCAGTGCACGCGTGATTCAGTTAGGTCCGCAGACATAGCACTTACGACGGAAGAGAGGTTACCGACAGCGTACGACTCCTTCCGATGTCGTATGGAGTTCGCTAGAAATTCTTCTTGGGTGCCAGTTAAATCAACATTAGGACGTACATCTGGCCCGAACTCGGTGTCAGTCATGCTCTCGGTTTTTAGTAATATGCTAATTTACGTGTATTCAGACTAATTCTGTATTATTTTACACTCTTAAGTAAGAGCACGGTAATGGCATCCTGTTCTGTCATTCGACGTAGATTTGCTTCCGGCAGGTCCTACTACAGTCGTAAAAGTAGAGCTTCCACACTCCAGAACTGTGGCGGGGGCGTTACGTTACGTACTGCGACGACGACATCAATGATAGCGCTATTCAGAACAGGTAGGAGGATGTCTTATGTTTCGATTCGCTAAGTAAATCCAAGAACGGGTTACCTCTTCCTTGCAGTCTCAGGAGAAGAGGCAGGCCCATTTTAAAAGGACTGTCCACATCTTCCGCAACTACTGACTGTTCTGGGCATACTGAGGTTGAATTCACGAGAGGATCTTGCTTCCTGCGGCACTGTCTAGTAACAGAAGATATAAATAAACAGTGTTTCAGTAAATGGCTGCGATATCGTACGAATTTGTTAGATTTCATGTAAATTCATTCTGCTGTGGATTCTTGGGGAAACGTTGCGTATTCTTCTCTTTCTTTCTTTTGCTAGTGCCGTTTTCCCGCAATGACGCAGGGCCAGCGTGGTTAATCGGATTTGGCGAGGTTAATTTAATGGGTAGCCGGATGCCCTTCCTGCCACCACCCCGTACCCCCCAGGACGGAAGTAGTGTGCCCCAGCTGTCTGCGTCTAGTGGAAGTCATGAAATAGTGCGAACATTTTCAAACGCTTGTGAGTCGTGTAACTGAGGCGGAACTTGGGGACCAGCCCGGTATTCACCTAGCAGGATGTGGAGAACTGCCTAAAAACCACATCCAGGCTGGCCGGCACACCGGCCTCCGTCATTAAGCCGCCGGGCGGATTCGAACTGGGGCCGGCGTGCCTACCCGAGTCCAGGAAGCAGCGAATTAGCGCCTTTTTTTTTGCATTTTGCACGGTACTGTTCGTTGTGTTTGGTCCGCGCGGACGTCACAAGACATGCATTCACGTTGATCGTTCAATACTTTACTCATTTTCTTTTATTACAGAGGGCGGGCAAGCACACTGACCGAACACGCTGAGCTTCCGTGCCGGCACGCTCTCGGCTAACCTGGCGGGTAAACGTTGTCTATTATATTAACTAATATTAACTGATCGAAATCCGTTTGTGTCATGTTACATAAAACTTTATTATCTTTTTTACGCCCACGGTTTCGTATGGTACGTTTTTTACCGGTATACAACTGATTATAAAAACAGAAACCAATCAAACGTAACCACTTAGTGACTTCTTAATCTGTTAATTTTCTACTTAAACTATAGAAGTTATCTCAGATGAAAATGGTTCAAAAGGCTCTGAGCACTATGGGACTTAACATCTGTGGTCTTCAGTCCCCTAGAACTTAGAACTACTTAAACCTAACCAACCTAAGGACATCACACACATCCATGCCCGAGGCAGGATTCGAATCTGCGACCGTAGCGGTCACGCGGTTCCACACTGAAGCCACACCGGCCGGCTATCTCAGATGAGTATGAGAACACAGTTACAATCGTATTGCACTGCATTATGACATTCACTAGGATAGCACGTAACTATGAATAAACATGCACCACAGTAGAGCTACTTGGGCAAGAATGGCTATTTGACTATCTAACTATGAATGAAGACACCAAGGTCCTCCTTCTATGCCGAACTTGCGACATTATCAGAAAGAGGTGGACAATTGAACTGAGTCTGCTCGTTCCATACATCGAAAGATTACTTTGCTAATAGAGAGAAGAGGTTCAGTTAAAAAAAATGTAACACATAAACAATTGTAGAGAACGTCTGGTATTACACATAACACTTTCACACTATGCCTTTTTCCTTCTTGTTTTCCTTTCTGGAAAAATTTACTTCCAAAGTTATGCAACGCATAATACTAACAACTCACTCTCTTCCTGAACTCTACATATAACTCGTTATCTAGGCATGCTCAGTTTTTCAGGCAGTAAATGCAAACTTGCAGTACGTAGAATGGATACCAGGCATTTTCACTATGGTCCTGATATCATCTGACAGTGTGCATAGTGTTACGTTATGAAACAATGCTTTATGCGTACTATGACTGGGAGTGACAAAATAACGAACTGTGCAGCACCAGCCTTTTAAGTTGTTAAATAACTTCTTCGTCAAACAATATTGTGCAGTAGGCGTAAACCGAATGACGCAGCATCGTTTTAAAGGGACGGGCCTCTTGTTCAGAAAGATGGAAGCTCATCTTCATCCAGCCTCTTGTTAATTACCTACATTACTCAGGCAAATGACGGGAATGTTATTAATATAAGGCCAAAGCCGACTACCTGTTCCATCCTTGTCAAAGTTCAAGTATGTAGAGGCCTGTATATATTAATAACGATGTTTATGTTGCTCTTGAACTGTAATATGGTTCAAATGGCTCCGAGCACTATGCGACTTAACTTCTGAGCTCATCAGTCGCCTCGAATTTAGAACTAATTAAACCCAACTAACCTAAGGACATCACACACATCCATGCCAGAGGCAAGATTCGAACCTGCGACCGTAGCGGTCGCTCGGATCCAGACTATAGCGCCTAGAACAGCACGGCCACGCCGGCCGGCGTGAACCGTAATACCCCGACATGTTCAACATCCTAGTAAAAGTGATCAGGCAGTGAATAAAGATACTACTTCTAATACATCCAGTGGTAAATGTGGGCATACACCTCTCTTCCAAAGATTTCGGTGAGCATAAAAGTAAAAGCGCACATTTCCGTTATGACCCACTCCTCCCACGCTCCTAAACATAAGTAAGTAATAGAGGCAAATTTTTATAGAGCCACAGGAGAAGGGGTATAGCCGTAGTACGGAGACAAACGGCGGGTTTAGTCTATGTTTAAATTCAGGAATTGAGGGAAACTCTTTTCAAGAGCGAAGCTTACTAATACTTCGAGGGAGCTACCGTCAGCATCAATTCAGCACTGAAAATAATTCAGTGGCGGAAATTGAAAATTTGTGTCGGACCGGAACGCGAACCCGGGTTTTCCTACTTTATTCGAACTGTCGCCTTAATCATTTTTCTGTTTGTTTTTTTAATTCATTTTTTCGTTATTGTTCTCGTCCTTTGGTATGCGCAAACGTCACATGACAACACTGGACGTCCATCGTTGAATAGTTTACTTAATTTCTTTTATTACAGAGAGCAGTCAGATCTCTGGCCGAGCACGTTCGGTTACCGTACCGGTAAAGCGCTTCAGCTATCCGAGCACGCATATTGTCCGCCCATGACTGACGACTTATCACATACTACGAAGTAGAGCCCCTGTGCATTTATCCCAATTTATCACAGTGTTTCCTGTATTCCCGCAAAGAGTTCTGACCCTATTGACCACTCGCACTGAGCATACCATACCAATCAATCTTACTTATACATTACATACGTGTGGTGTTTATTCCGCCGGTCCTATCCTATAAAACACTCCATACATACACATTGAGGTAATAAAAGATATCTGATACCTCCTAATATCGCGTCGAATCTCCTTCAGCTCCGGCATAGTGCAGCAACTCGACGTGGCGTGGACTCCCCTGTAGAAATACTGAGCCATGCTGCCTCTGTCCTCGTCCACAATTCGGAAAGAGTTTCCGGTACAGGTTGTCCTGCAAAAACTGACCCGACCGATTGTGGCCCATGAATGTTAGATGAGATTCAGGCTGGCGACTTGGGTGGCCAAATCGTTTGCTCGTACAGTCCAGAATGTCATTCAAACCAATTGCGAAGACCTGCAGCCCGGTAACATGGTGGGTCGTTGTTTTGGATCATCAAATTCAC
This sequence comes from Schistocerca piceifrons, assembly GCF_021461385.2. Classification (NCBI taxonomy): domain Eukaryota; kingdom Metazoa; phylum Arthropoda; class Insecta; order Orthoptera; family Acrididae; genus Schistocerca; species Schistocerca piceifrons. The sequence continues at coordinate 1,158,846,009 of NC_060138.1, read as the reverse complement.
GAACGTCTGCAAATGATCTCCGAGTAGCCGAACATAAACATTTCTAGTCAATAGTCGGTTCAGTTATACCAGACTTTCCAGTCCATTCCGTGTAAACACACCCACACCATTGTAGAACCACCACCAATTTGCATAATGCCTTGTTGACATCTTGGGTCCACGGCTTCGTTGACTCTGTGCCATACTCTAAGCCCGCCATCAGCTCTTACCAGCTGAAGTCGGGACCCCTCTGACCACCGAGCGAGGGGGCGCAGCGGTTAGTACACTGGACTCGTTTCGGGAGGACGATGGTTCAATCCCGCGTCCGGCCATCCTGATTTAGGTTTTCCGTCATTTCCCTAAATCGCTCCAGGCCAATGCCGGGATGGATCCTTCGAAACCACGGCCGACTTTCTTCCCCGTGCTTCCCTAATACGATGAGATCGATGACCTCGCTGTTTGGTCTCATCCCCCAAACAACCCAACACAACTCATCTGACCAGACCACGGTTTTCCAGTCATCTAGGGTCCAACCGTTGTGGTCATGAGTCCGGAAAAGGCGCTGTAGGCGATGTCCTGCCGTTAGCGAAGGCACTCGCATCTGTCGTCAGCTGCCACAGCCCATTAACGTCAAATTTAACAGCATTGTCCTAACGTCTACGTTCGTCATACGTCCCACATTGAAATCTGCTCTTATTTCATGCAGTGTTGCTTGTCTGTTAGCACAGACAGCTCTACGTAAACGCTGCTGTTCTCGGTCGCTAAGTGAAGGCCGTCGGATACTGTGTTGCCCGTGGTGAGAGGTAATGACTAAAATTCTCGGCACTCTCATGACACCGTGGACCTCTGGTTACTGAATTCATAACAATATCCGAAACGGTACGTCCCATGCCTCTAGCTCCAACCACAATTCCCCGTTTAAAGGCTTTTATTTCGCGTCGTGCGGCCATAATCATGTCGGAAAACTTAGCACGTGAATGACCTGAGTACAAATGACAGCTCTCCACTGCCCTTTTATACCTCATCTGTATACAGGGTGGTCCAGTGGTCGTGACCGGGCCAAATATCTCACGAAATAAGCGTCAAACGAAAAAAACTACAAAGAACGAAACTCGTCTAGCTTGAAGGGGGAACCAGATGGCGCTATGGTTGGCCCGCTAGATGGCACTACCATGCGTCAAATGGATATCAACTGCGTTTTTTTTATAGGAACCCCCATTTTTATTACATATTCGTGTAGTACGTAAAGAAATATGAATGTTTTAGTTGGACCACTTTTTTCGCTTTGTAATAGATGGCGCTGTTATAGTCACAAACACATGGCTCACAACTTTAGACGAACAGTTGGTTAAAGGTAGGTTCAAATGGTTCAAATGGCTCTGAGCACTATGGGACTCAACATCTTAGGTCATAAGTCACCTAGAACTTACAAAGACTTAAACCTAACTAACCTAAGGACATCACACACACCCATTCCCGAGGCAGGATTCGAACCTGCGACGTAGCAGTCCCGCGGTTCCGGACTGCAGCGCCAGAACCGCACGGCCACCGCGGCCGGCGGTAAAAGGTAAGCTTTTTAAATTAAAATACACAACGTAGGTACGTTTGAACATTTTATTTCGGTTGTTGCAATGTGATACAAGTACCTTTGTGAACTTGTCATTTCTGAGAACGCATGCTGTTACAGCCTGATTACCTGTAAATTCCACATTAATGCAACAAATGCTAAAAATGATGTCCGGAAACCTCAATGCATTTGGCAATACGTGTAACGATATTCCTCTCAACAGCGAGGAGTTCGCCTTCCGTAATGTTCGCACATGAATTGACAATACGCTGACGTATGTTGTCAGGCGTTGTCGGTGGATCACGATAGCAAAACCTCCTTCAACTTTCCCCACAGAAAGAAATCCGGGGACGTCAGATCCGGTGAACGTGCGGGCCATGGTATGGTGCTTCGACGACCAATCCACCTGTCATGAAATATGCTATTCAATGCCGCTTCAACTGCACGCGAACCATGTGCCGGATATCCATCATGTTGGAAGTACATTGTCATTCTATCATGCAGTGAAACACCTTGTAGTAACATCGGTAGAACATTATGTAGGAAATCAGCACACATTGCACCATTTAGATTGTCATTGATAAAATGAGGGCCAATTATCCTTCCTCTCATTATGCTGCACCATACATTAACCCGCCAAGGTCGCTGATGTTCCACTTGTCGCAGCCATCTTGGATTTTCCGTTGTCCAACAGTGCATATTATGCCCTTTTACGTTACCGCTGTTGGTGAACGACATTGGTTGCTAAATAAAACGCGTGCAAAAAATCTGTCATTGTCCTGTAATTTCTCTTGTGCCCAGTAGCAGAACTGTACACGACGTTCAAAGTCGTCGCAATGCAATTCCTGGTACATAGAAATATGGTACGGGTGCAATCGATGTTGATTGAGCATTCTCAATACCGACGTTTTTGAGATTCCCGATTGTCGCGCAATTTGTCTGCTACTGATGTGCGGATTAGCCGCGACAGCAGTTAAAACACCTACTTGAGCATCATGATTTGTTGCAGATCGCGGTTGACGTTTCACTTGTGGCTGAACACTTCCTGTTTCCTTAAATAACGCAACTATCCGGCGGACGGTCCGGACGCTTGGATGATTTCGTCCAAGATATCGACCAGCATACATAGCACATGCCCGCTCGGCATTTTGATCCAAATACCCATACATCAACACGATATCGACCTTTTCCGCAATTGGTAAACGGTCCATTTTAACACGAGTGATGTATTACGAAGCAAATATCGTCCGAACTGGCGGAATGCTACGCGATACCACGTACTTATACGTTTGTGACTATTACAGCGCCATCTATCACAAAACATTCATATTTCTTTACATACTACACGAATATGTAATAAAAATGGGGGTTCCTGTTTAAAAAAAACGCAGTTGATAAATGTTTGACCTATGGCAGCGCCATCTAGCGGGCCAACCATAGCGCCATCTGGCTTCCCCCTTCAAGCTAGATGAGTTTCGTTCTTTGTAGATCTTTCGTTTGATGCTTATTTCGTGAGATATTTGGCCTGGTCACTATCAATGGACCACCCTGTATATACATATCGCTGTTCCAATACTTTTGTCACCTCAGTGTGTAGTAGAGCAAAATTTAAATGATGTTTATGAACATAAAGACTTGTGACGAATTGCAGCCAGTGCTGCAGTGAGTGTCATCTTTGGAGGTCCTCCCCCCCCCCCCCCCAGCTGGGATCACACAGTGGGCGCCAGGCGGCTGCCGTGCTCAATCCGCGGTATCTCCGGCTCTCCGCTCTGCTACGCGGAGGAGGAAGATTGCTCGCCCCGTCGGCAACTCTGAGCGCTGGCTGCGCTCTCTGCAATAACAGTAAACACAGCGGAGACACACGGGGCCACGAAGAGCGGCCCGCGCGCCTCCGAAGCTCCCTCACGCGACTGCTCACCCCCCCCCCCCCCCCCCCCCCCTGGGGGCAGGGCAGGGGACTGAGCTTCACGTGAAAGCAGAGTCCGTCTTGCGTTGCGGGCGGCCAACACCGCACGAGCGGTCCGTCCACTCCCCTTCATTTCAATCTCGATAAAAGCAAAAGGTTCTTAGCCGCGACTGTCTACAGAACCCACCGCATCCTTGCTGAGTTCTCGGTGCTTAATAAGCTTTTAGCGCTGCGGTAGCCATCGATCAGTACATACATTCCACATCTAAATTCGCTTTCGACTTTCAAAGCTTTCGTAGAAATACCCATCGACGTGACGTCGACAACAGAGAGCAGTTTTCTGAACGACTATCTTTCTGACTGGAGGTCTGGGGGACTTCGGTCATTCATTTATCTAAGAAAATGTAACTCCTACAGCCGTCCTTACGATGTCGTTTATTGTATGGCTACCAGTGTCGGTGCTTCACTGCTGATGTTGAAGGGATTAACACCATCCTTATAAACGATACATCAGTGGCCAACATCTGTAAGTGGTTCACGCAGACTACTTGCAAGCGCGATGTTCTCTGACCAATCAGCAACTTCGTTGACTGTTGATGGTTGGCGAGACAACATCGCAATTACATGTAGTCTGCGTAATCCAGTTACGGATATTGGCCACTGCAGCATTGTGCATATGGAAGGTGTTAACTCCTTCAGCATCAGCTAAGGCCTGAAGATGGCGAACTGAAGCACCGAAAGTGATAGCCATACATATATATCCATATATATCCATATATATACATCCATATAAACGATGCATCAGTGGCCAACATCCGTAAGTGCTTCACGCAGACTACTTGCAAGCGCGATGTTCTCTGTCCAACCAGCAACATCGTTGATTGTTGATGGTTGGCGAGACAACATCGCAGTTTTACATGTAGTCTGCGTAATTCAGTTATACGTATTGGCCACTGCAGCATTGTGCATACGGAAGGTGTTAACTCCTTCAGCATCAGCTAAGGCCTGAAGATGGCGAACTGAAGCACAGAAAGTGGTAGCCATACAATAAATGTCATCATAAGGACGGCTGTAGGCGTTTGAATTTCTTACATGGAATGTAGGCTCTAACCGTCTAGAAGGAGGCTAGAAGAAGCGATCCTCAAAACTAAACTCCAATATCCGGGACAAACGCTCCGAAAAATAAATTTGAATATCATCAACGACAAGGTAATTTAGTTAACAAGCCACCAAATGAATCTCTTATTCCATCCTAATGAAATAAACAGTCTGGTCCCGTCTGGTGGCAACGCGGTCGTGTACTCTTAGATGCAAATCGTGATAAAGGTGCCGAATGGCATCCTACAATAGACTGTCCCAAGTACCTTACTCCTTTTGTTGCAGTTCGGCAATGGTTACTGCTGGCTCTAAGGAACGAATAAGCTCCTGCTTCATCATGTCCCATACGTGTTTAATTGGAGAGAGTTCTGGTAACCTTTACAGCCAGGTATTTGTATTACATCACGAATAGCAGGATGCGTATCCGCAGCTGTATAGGGCGTGCGTTATCCTGCTGGAAAGGCACATTATGTTGTTGTCGAAGAGCAGTTGCAGAGGACTAACATGCTGAGCGGTCTAGTGGGCAATTACTTCACCTTACAGGAACACCATATTTGATCGCCATTTGTAAATGATGGCCCTCCGTACTGCGGAACCTGAAATGGGTCATGGGGGCAGATGCCCTCTGGAATAGGCAGCTTACCAAGTCTACACTGTACGCGTGTACGTCCATCACTCGCATACAGACAGCAGAGAGCCATTCCACTCTCCAGTCGACTCTTTCACGACTATGGAGTGTTTTTGCTTGGTGGAGTCGTGGCGCTAGTGGTAGGTTTTTGGCCAGAGGCACATATGACAGTCTGTAGCAAGAAGACGGTTTCCAATAGTCCCCGGTGACGCAGCAGGTGCAACAACGCAGCAGTTGCAGCATGTGCCCGATTTCGTCCCTGGTTAACGTTCGGTCGGCCACCGTGGCTAGCGTAAAGCATCGACGTTGTTGTTCGCCTGTGCTATGCGGACTTACACAACCTGACCTACGGGTGTGGTTATTTCATAAAGACCCCTGATGAAAGCAGCGACTTAGCTTGTGATATTCGCTATTTTTGACTTCATTAAAACAGCAAATACGAGTAGTTAATACTTTCAGCCAGAAGGCAAATACTTGTTTGTAAATAATGATTAATGTATAATGAGGCGTCGCATGGCGACGGTGGAATTTTCTAAATAATGTAATTCGTCGTCTTTGGGCGGCAATATAAACAGAAAAATACGGATAGATATGCGATCCTTCACTATTTTGTTCGCTGGAGAACAAATGAAGTCTTGAGCGCTAGAGACTTGTACTGTTTTTCTCAAGTAAGACGGACGCAGATTTGTGGCAGTCTGATCTAACTTTTACTAAATGTATAAAAACGTGTTACGTCTAAGTTTGAGTGAAGTGTAAAGAACTGTTATAACTTACTGTGACGACGCACGAGCGACTCAAAGAAGACAATGGCCATATAAAAGAGCGCTCAATGGACATGATACGGACATAAAAATCTACCGTCATTGTAGTACTAACCTTAAGGTACGATATATGTTTTAGTTTATAATAGATATTTGTTCTGGGAATACTGAATCATTTAGCAGTGCTCATTCCTATCATCTCCTAAGTATTATTTTCATTTTAATTATGCATTTTGCTAAGATTACAGACACAGAGATCAGCAGTCCAATGTGCGTGTTACATTGATAAAAAGAAAACTGTTTTATCGTCTTCTTGCATCAGCTTTAATATTGAATTTCCCTTTTGTGTGATGTTACAGTTGTTTCTGCGCCCTTAAGAACTTTCTGGTCCCTTAGGAAATTGTTTTGTCATAACAATAACTTCACAACCGGGTATGATCGTATCTACGATCATGAAGTGATTAGAAAGACGATAATGCGATTTCTTAATCTATGGCACGCTAGATGTGACTGCCTCAAGCCACGCAAAACTGCAAGTAAAAACTAATCACATCTCATAATGCAATATTTTATGACAATGGTCAATCCATGATTCTTACGCCAATTGTGATTGATAAAACAGTAAGCTAAATCTCAATTTCCAACTTTCCATTGAATAACAACATCACTTTCATTTTGTAACATCACAAGCTCCGATACATTGTTCCCAACATATGCAGCAAATAGTCAATACATCCATCCGCAGCTCGTGGTCTAGTGGCTAGCGTTGAAGCCTCTGGATCACGGGGTTCCTGGTTCGATTCCCTGCCGGGTTGGGGATTTTCTCCGACCGGCCACTGGATGTTTGTATTGCACTCATCATTCCATCATCATTAGTGAAAGCGGATCGACTGGACGGTGTAAATACCGGAAATTTGTACGGGCGCTGATAACCGCGCAGTTGAGCGCCCCACAAACCGAGGATCATCACTATCAGTCAATACGTGCGTCCAGAATCCACGTTCAAGTGCTGAAGCTGTTGGGTTGGGGTTGGGTTGTTTGGGGGAAGAGACCAAACAGCGAGGTCATCGGTCTCATCGGATTAGGGAACGATGGGGAAGGAAGTCGGCCATGCCCTTTCCATGGAACCATCCCAGCATTTGCCTGGAGCGATTTCGGGAAATCACGGAAAACCTAAATCAGGATGGCCGGACGCGGGATTGAACCGTTGTCCTCCCGAATGCGAGTCCAGTGTGCTACCACTGCGCTACCTCGCTCGGTGCTGAAGCTGTTCTACAGGAATATGTACTGGTCGGTGGGGCGTGCTTGTGCCCTTGAAGAAAGGAAGTATAAGAAGATTTGGTCAAACGTTCCGTCGGCACTGAGATCATTAGAGACGGAGCACAAGGTCGTATTGTGTCAAGGATGAAGAAGGATATTGTCTATGCCCTTTCAAGGGATCCATCCCTGCATTTGCGTGGAGTGATTTAGGTAAATCTCGGAAAATCTAAATTTGGATAGCAGGAAGGGGGTTTGAACCGTCATCCCACCGAATGAAGGTTACAAACACAGATACCTTCAAATCTTATCACACTTACAGCCTCCAGAGCCAAAACAGTGGGTGCACAGACAGGCATTCTGAGCGCCATCTGATGACCATTGAGTGTGACAAATGTCCCACTAACACTACGACTTCTCAGTACTCATTTGTTATACTGATGTGTCAGGGAACATAACCCTTGAAGCTTCTGTATATTTTCGCGGCAGTGTACATTTGTTATACTATCTTTGAGCATAATCTCGGCTAAGATGTAATGAGGTATCTCGAACACAATGGATTGTGAGAAGATATACCATGTTAATCCACAATCACGCTTTTCTCACATGAGAATTTGAAAACCTTGGATCAAGGCAGTGAGGTACACATAGCATTTCTTAACTTTCGCAAACCATCTTACCCAATACCATATACACACGTATTATCGAAAGCGAAACTTGTAACGGGAAAGAATGTCTCAGTAGGAAGCGCACAGAACGTTATGTTTGATGGAAAGTCTTTTACAGATGTAGAAGTAGCTTCCAATGTGCCTAGAGAAGTGTGTTAGGGTGCGTGGCCGGCCGAAGTGGCCGAGCGGTTCTGGGCGATACAGTCAAGGACCACGCGACTGCTACGCTCGTAGGTTCGAATCCTGAGTCGGACATGAATGTGTGTGATGTCCTTAGGTCAGTTAGGTTTAAGTAGTTCTAAGTTCTAGGGCACTGATGGCCTGAGCAGTTAAGTCCCATAGTGCTCAGAGCCAGTTTTTTTTTCTTTTAGGTGCGTGCTGTTCATACTATATACTAAGTACCTAGCAAAAAGTGCTAATATTCACGTCAGATTTTTCGCAGACGATGCAGCTATCTATAATGAACTACTGTCCGAAAAGAATCAGCACAGATCGTTAGATCTTGATACAATGGACAGTAATCTACGTTATTCCATGCCTTTCACATTGGCTTCCAAAATAATCAAAGGTAGACATAGATGTAGAAAGGCTTCAAAACTAAGTTCGGTAATCCTGATGTAGTATTAATTCTCTTCTTTTCCTAAACGCATTAAGAAAATTCAGGGATATGGCGTTTAAAAATTCCACGGCCAATTTAATAACGCATCCTTATCCATTCAGATGGATAATGACGTTGGCGGAACTTCGAAGGTGACTTGGTCGCACTGCAGGATCTGCGTTGTATTCTCTGCAACGTATAAAATGGGAGTATGCTCAGTAAGCTGCGCCATCTGCATCTACATGGATAGTCTACCAATCACGCTTACATATCTGACCGAGAGTTCATCGAAGCACATACTCAATAACTCTATATTATTTCAATCTCGAACAGCGCATGGAGAAAATCATCACATATATCTTTCCGTGAGAGCTCTGATTTCCCTTATTTCATTATGATGATCATTTCTCCCTATGTAGGTCGGCGTCAACAAAATAATTTCGGATTCGGAGGATAAAGTTGGTGATTGAAATTCGGTGAGTAGATTCCACCGCATCGAGAAACACATTTGTTTTAATGATGTCCACCCCAAATCTTGTACGAAGTCAGTGAATGTCTCTCCCTATTTTTCGATAACGCGAGACAAGCTGCTCTTCTCTAAACTTTCTCAATGTATTCCGCTAATCACATCTGGTAAGAATCCCAGACTCCGCATCAGTACTCTAAAAGTGTACGAGTATAGTGTCAGTAGGCTATTTAGTAGATCTGTTATATTTTATGTGTTCTGTCAATAAAACGCAGTCTCCGGCTTGCCTTCTCCGCAACATTTTCTTAGTTCTTTCTTTTAAGTTGTTCGTAATTGTAATTCCTCTCTATTTAGTTGAATTTACGGCCTTTACATTTGATTGGTTTATCGAGTAACCGAAGCCAACTGATGCCTTTTAGCACTCATGTAGATGACCTCGCACTTGTCATCATTTATGGCCAACTGACAAGTTTCTCTCAATACACATATCTTTTCTAAATAATTTTACAATTTGTTTTGATCGTCTGATGATGTTACTTGACGGTAAACGAAAGCATCATTTGCAAAGAACCCAAGACGGCCGCGCAGATTGCGTCCTAAATCGTTTATATAGATAAGGAATAGCAGAGAGCCCGTAACACTACCTTGGAGAACGATAGAAATCACTTTTGTTTCACAAACTGGCTTCCCGCCAATTATTACAAAATATGGTAGACTTAGAAATAGCTTTTCACAGTGTTAACTGGAATACTCTTTTTCAAATTCTGGAGGTGGCAGTGGTAAAATACAGGGAGCGAAAGGCTATTTACAATTTGTACAGAAACCAGGTGGCAGTTATAAGAGTCGAGGGACATGAAAGGAAAACAGTGGTTGGGAATGGAGTGAGACAAGGTTGTGGCCTCTCTCCGATGTTATTCAATCTGTATATTGAGCAAGCAGTAACGTAAAGAAAGGAAAAAATCGGAGTAGGTATTAAAATCCATGGAGAAGAAACAAAACTTTGAGGATCGCCGATGACATTGTAATTTTGTCAGAGACAGCAAGGACTTGGAAGAGCAGTAGAACGAAATGGACAGTGTCTTGAAAGAAGGATATAAGATGAACATCGACAAAATCAAAACGAGGATAATGGAATGTAGTCGAATTAAGTCGGGTGATGCTGGGGGAATTAGATTAGGAAATGAGACACTCAAAGCAGTAAAGGAGTTTTGCTATTTGGGGAGCACAATAAATAGTTTGGACAAGAAGAGAATAGAAGCTTTCGAAATGTGGTGCTACAGAAGAATGCTGAAGATTAGACTGGTATATCACATAACTAATGAGGAGGTATTGAATAGAATTGGGGAGAAGAGGAGTTTGTGGCACAATTTGACTAGAAGAAGGGTTCGGTTGGTAGGACACGTTGTGAGGCATCAAGAGATCACCAATTTAGTATTGGAGGGCAGCGTGGAGGGTAAAAATCGTAGAAGGAGTCCAAGAGATGTATACACTAAGCAGATTCAGAAGGATGTATGTTGCAGTAGGTATTGGGAGATGAAGAAGCTTGCACAGGATAGAATAGCTTGGAGAGCTGCATCAAACCAGTCTGAGGACTGAAGACCACAACAACAACAACAACAACAAGAACATCAACGACGACGATCTCTCTGACAGGAAATCAGGAATCTAGTCACACAATTGAGACGCTGTTCCACAAGCACGCAATTTCAGTACATGCCGCTAGTATGGTACAGTGAGGAAAGCCTTGCGGAAACCTAGAAATACTCAACCAACTGATAAAGTGACCACCGCCGGGGAGACTACGAGGCATTGGCACAAGCTGTTGGTACGGATGACGTCACAGACGAATTCGGGGTTATAAGTGGTAAGACACCGATCGAGCGGTGGTGTTTGCGAAGGCCGCAGTTATTTAGTAGCAGGAGCACTGTATGATGGTGCAGTGTCGGCAGCCATCCGATCGGCCGCAGTCGAAAATTCGCTCGCCGCCAGTCGCTCCGCCTCATTTTCAACAGCCTCCACTGCTGCATGAGGGCGCTGCCACGAATGCTTACACCGCTGCCTGTGATATGCAAGCACCCCTTCTCCGGAGCTCCAACGGCGGGTTTACTTAACACACAGAGCCCACTTTGTGTGTTTGCCATTTCATAACGTTAGCAGACTTTCACAGCGTTCAGGGCTCGTCGTATACGGAAAAGACATTGTGTTGAAGCCTGACTGTATTGTAAACTTTAGCATCCATATATATTTCAACATTCAGATGAACTGTTAGCAACTGACGCTGCAACTGCACCGAACAAAGTTAATATTCTTTTACTGTTTGATGTAAATGAAATAACGTCTGACTTCTCTGTCCACGAACGGCATCAGTTGCTCGCTCCCGGGTCAACTAAAGAACCACAAACCTGCAAAGGAAGTTACAACGCATGGAACATTTGCCACCCTCGAGAAAAATCACTAATGAATGTTCCAACATTAAATAGTCAGAATACTTCCAATAAAAGGGAGAATATAGAAACAATAATGAAGGAAGCAGGTGAGGTTATGAGATAATTTGTAATGTTTCAGGTACTACCAATGCACTCGGCTGTACGCGCGGAATTAGCCGAGCGGTCTGGGCCGGTGCAGTCACGGACTGTGCGGCTGTTCCCGGCGGAGGTTCGAGTCCTCCCTCGGGCACGGGTGTGTGTGTTTGTCCCTATGATAATTTACGTTAAGTAGTGTGTAAGCTTAAGGACTGATGACCTTAGAGTTAAGTCCCATAAGACTTCACACACATTTGAATTTGAAATTAGCACTCAGCTCCTGAAACTACCATTTCGGCTCGATATTCCCACGGTGGGTAGGCACATCATTGAGATTTACGGTCGTCTGTGTACAAGATAAACCTGAAAGAAATGAACAAATTAATATTCTTACTAGTGTCGATGAGTGTAGTAGCACTGACATACGTGAATTACAAAAACATAAGAAAACAACGCATGAAGAACAATTCATTTCTGCTGTTCTACGAGAATATTTGCAAAGTAAAAAGCACGTGAGAAATAAAACAGGAACTAAATTGACAATCACCTGAGAAATTTCTTCGTCAATATGACAGAAACGGTGAAAGCAAATTGAAATCGGACAGGTACATGACGTGGTAACTGCGACAGAAGTGAGCAGTGCTAAAAAGTGAGTGGAACCCGTTTCACTGGATGTGACTGCTGGAAGGAACACTAAGGAGAGGCAGTCTCACTGCTTTAACTATCTCCTTTAGAAACTAATGCTACAAACTTACTCTTTTGTTTAGAAAGAGCAGGTAGTGCCTGCAGGTGAAGTAATGACTGTTGAAATTGTGCTGAAAAATACAGGCAAAAGACGCAGTCAGTATTTCTTTTGAACGATTTGGCCCAGTTTAACTGAAGTATCTTAAGAAACTGTAATTTTCACAGTTTCTGACGATACTCTTGTTAAATTGAGGGAAAGGGTTAGATAAAAATAATGAATGTGATTTCTGGCTATCCTATAAAAATACCTTATCTGTTTTTGCAGGTGCACGTTGCTGTCCTAGAACACAATTCAGTCCCTATACCGTAGTACCATACCAGACCCCAAGGGGAGACAAGACGAAGTATCGCACCCCATTAACAAAGGAGAGTGGCGCAATGTATTTTTTTATTTATATTTTTTGTTTATTTATTTTGTGCTTAACTGTTTCACTTCCACGTGACAACACACCATAATATGCAAAGTGTTCCCCAGTTTCAGCCGTTTTGAATCACAGACCTGACATTTGCAAGTCCTCTGAATCAACCGTACTCGTGGGAACATTGCCATTCGTTTGAGTCAAGCAGGCGGTACTCATTTGACTCACCCCCGCACATGTGGCATGTGACTAAATTCTTTTGCTCCAAAGCTTTCTCTGCAACATTAAGTTAAAATCAGTGACAACTTAACCGGAAATATAAGTACCATAATCTAAACCGCTGTCAAGGAAACTAGTGAACAATGAAACAACTATTGCAAACAGCTCTTTGTGGCTGTCGAAATTATGAATTTTAGACTGCTGATTCAGTAGATTAGAACCAATTACATTAGAAATTACAGTAAATGACGATACGGAAACCCCTTCGGCTTGTGGCAACACGTAAATTTATTAAGAATCTGTTTTCGCTGAATTTTTATACCGAATGATCGAGACTCGTAAGTTACTTTCTTTACCGATTTACTCATATAATCATAGATTTGAAGTTTGCTTCATGATCTACAACGAATTAAGAACTGATCAGTTTACCCCATAACGCTAAATGGCTTACCGCCGAAGAAAAGCGTTATTTTGATACCAGCAGTACTATAGGGAGCCTGCATATCCAGTGGAATCCATATCAACTAACTGAGTATACAATAAATGGAGCAGCTATTTGAGGAATGAAACGAAATGTGAGTGTAAATGAAATCCCCCGACATAGCCCATATACTTTTGTACACCAGTTACTATCCCAGGGGCGATTGATGGAAAACATTAACAAGCCGTGCGAGAGCGTAATTTTGACAGGAACTGTTTGGTTCTCTATTTAGTTTCACGCTATTCACCTGTTATAGATAATTTTCGACATGGCCATTTATTAATTAATTTCCCACAAAGAGGCGTTTCACAAATCTCTGTAAATGTGGCGTGTGCAGTTTGTACTTCGCCAGTATGGTTTTTCTTGTAAATATACCTTTTGGTATTACTAACATTTGTACAACAAAAGTTACAGCATTACTGTAATGTATAGTGCTAGTAATCAGAGTTAATGAACATTCATCTGAGTCATAGGTTGTTGGCAGCACTGGCTACAGAGAGCATACAGCAGTGATGAATACGTTCTTTAGAAACTTTTATTCGGTTCAGTGAAACTCTTGATAATTTTCACAGCATATATTGCCGACTGAGCGCGAATATTACACAGTAATCTTTAGTGTTAGCATTTTACTTTCATTGCATTATCAGTTTTAAAGAAACCACTTTGATGAAAATAATTTAAGCCCAGCTTTATTGTCTGATTACAGAAACAGGAAGTTGGAATGGTATGAAAGCATAAAAGATTTTCAGGTCTAAAGTTGTGAATAACTCACAATATGAGATTTATATTAGGTGCACGAATGTCAGAAATATATGACAGCCGAACGATCTAAATCACGAGCGGACTTCATGTATTTCCTACAGCAACGAATGATCAATTAAATTAAACTTGAAGAAAACATTTTCTGGAAGGGGAGTGAAGACAATTTCTGTGATCGGCTGTGCTTTTATTACATGAGCCATCAGAGAAATTTTCGGCGAATGGTTCAGTTTATTTACCTTGTTAGTGCCCTTTCTATTAATTTTTAACTTCTGATATCACGGGGCTGACACGTCAGAATCGGAAATGTGTGAGACAGTCGTTACTACACTTGTCTCACGTTCGGTATAAGAGAAATTCGGCTACCAGACCTCTCTTTCACATTTAGATCTGCTGATGTTTCAGTAAATAGCTTCACGAAAATGTTCGGAACGTTCCACTAGGTTCCTGTCTTCTATTCGGTTGTTCACGAGCTTCCGAACTCTAGCCAAGACCACGTTGACATTCGACAGCTGTGTAATCTACACAAAGTTCTTTAATTGTTAACAGTGGCAGTAATTTCACCATGAATATTGAAAGAAAAACTAACTCAGACTCCCATGGACCCAAGCAAGCGAGCGCCCGCACACACACACACACACACACACACACACACACACACACACACACACACACACACCACACCACCCAGTGACCACTTTAATGATCACCCACTATCATGTTCCACATGCATAGCCCTGTCCTACGATTTATAGTTGATAACATCCTATGAAACCCCAGGTAAGCTAGAAACCAAACAAGGCTCAGTGAACATCATGGTTGTGAAATACAGAAAAATGGAATATTTATCTAAAGGAGTTACATTTCAGAAGTGCATTACGGTGCAGCTAATGGGCAACCAGAGAAATAGGTGCCATTAAGAAAATATTCACTCTACATTTATATCGTATAAGTAATCTGAATATTAAGGCACCCGAAATGTGGTGCAAAATATAAGTACTTATAATAAAGCAGACAATGATTCATGTGTCTCCCATGTACACCATTGAATATACTATAAGACCGAAAACGCAGATAAAATATATTCTGCACCATCAAAAAATTTTCGCCATTTAATGTTGGTTGATAACTTGTACTGTAGTTCTGATTCTAAATCTGTAAGCTTTATTACAGAAACCATATTTAATATGTAATCGATGTAATAGTGTACTTATATCTGACTGTATGTAATTGATTGTAATTATAATGAAAATATTTAAAATTACTGGATAATAGCCAAGGGAACTTAATTGAAATGTATCGATAGCAAAGACGAAATTGCACTATATGTGACGTTGTTTATCTTTGCATATGGAGAGACTGTCGCGTTGCGAGCAGAGAGGAAGTAGAGAAGCTCGGGTCTTTTTTTTTTTTTAAAGAGTACTGAAGTGTTTGTTAGGGACTCTTCGCAGACCCGGGGTGCAGCAATGATCGCTCCAGTGTAGGCGCCCCTAGTGCGTTAACCCGCGAGTATTGAGAGAACGGCAGTCTTGGACAGGCGGAGGAAGCTCTAATTCTAATTATTGCCTATCCCACAATTATCCGTGGCTCTGGGGACGACTCGGGGTCCTCAAACAGCATCAGCTCTGCACTGTCGTCGGCTACATTCTTCATCATCCACACAACTACAACATCTGTTAAATGAAAAATTATGAACTTATGTAGTCATTACCCAGAGGCATTTCTTTCAAAAAGTATGACTAACTTGAATAATAACCTGCAATAGCTGAAAACCTGTACGGTGCCTGTGTTGTCATTGACCTCAAACATTATTACCAAGCAGGGTCCCTCTCCTTTCCAGGCAATCACCGAGTCTTGTAAAATTATGAAAATTGGTTAACCTTTTATTGGCAGTTTTGTGTGTTTACTTAAGACCAGCTTGAGTCTAAATTTTCTGCCTCAGTAACTGTTCATTCCCGTATTGCATAACAGAAGCTTAACTAATTTACAATTTTGAGTGTTAACCTTCTGTTGCCATGCCAGTGTTCATTTAATTTAATTTCAATTCTAGAGATTCATTGACCTAGCAGGCTGTCGACCGTTTAATTATACCCTATTTAGCTAATCGGTGTTCTCTTTGCACAATCGGTAATTGTTGTATTTTATATTAAGTGATACCATTTTCTCCCTTATGTGGTTCGTAAGCGATTCTAAT
Source organism: Schistocerca piceifrons (assembly GCF_021461385.2). NCBI lineage: Eukaryota > Metazoa > Arthropoda > Insecta > Orthoptera > Acrididae > Schistocerca > Schistocerca piceifrons. The sequence continues at coordinate 1,158,829,803 of NC_060138.1, read as the reverse complement.
AGATTCCATCCATTTCGAAATTACCATCAGTATTTATATTAGGTTTAGGATAGATTCTTCATTCAGAAGGGTCTGTTGTACACTTTCCTCCCACTAACAGGTGTCTTTTTCCTTTGCTAACGATAGCCATACTCACCGTAAAATTTCGTTAGACATATGTGATCACGGTCAGATATATCTCAGTCCAGAAGGCCGATTAGGGAGGGGAAGGTTGCAATACATAACAGTATTTTGTTTGATCTCGAACAAAAGTATGTTTCAGTTCAAAAGTAGAACTATTTAGATCTGCTAGATGAAGAGTGTGATGTACAGTTCTGAATTTAACAACCTTGTTTTGTTAAAAGGTACGTTTTGGTTATTTTCATTTCTATCATCGTCTGGATAATATTCTTGGGAGCAGAGCTATTGCAAATAAATAATTTTTTGTTTTCACAGTGCTTTAAATTTCGCAACCGATGGAAACGTACTTTTCGTATAGCCTTCGTACATGCAGAATCAGTAAATAGATCGAGATGGTGCTTTCGCTGATTATAGCGCCAGTGAGACGAATCGAATTTCCTGCCGTTCGCAAGTAATTTATATCGTTTATACTAGGTGAGTTGCGACACCGACTTGTTTTAAACGGAGCTGTGCATTTTTTTTCTTCTAAACGGACTTCCATGACATAACAAATATGGGAATTTATCAGATAGTAGTAACAGTGCCGCTAATCATTGTCCAGTCGTCAGGAGATGAGGTTCGACAAACGTTTGCCCTCTCATAACATATGCAACCAGTTGCGTAGCTCAGGTACGGTTCGTGTTCTTACTATCACTCCCGTCATACTAAGTGCTGAAATGTTAACCCTGAGCGCTGCTACACGCTAGGATATGATTCTAGAGAAACAACACCGTTAATAGCAGCACAGCAGCACATGTCCCTTTTGTAGGGTTTTTCATACATTCGAGTATCGTCGGTGTTTCCTAACAGACCTCTTGTTTTAATTTTTGCCACAGACAAAACTTCAGATGCTAAGTTTCATGAGTAGGTAGACCATTTTCCGTTTCCTAAACAACTGTTCCAAATCTCTCCAAATGTAGTACACACTGACTGCCTTATGACCTGTAGCATGACTTCAAATAACTTAGGCAGCAGCATATCTTTAGAAATGGAGTTATTGTCCTGCATTTATATTCCCATAATAAACCAGCATTGATCCGAGTCTTCGAAAAATGCACCACACGATGATTGACCAAGAGCGCCGTTCCGTACGCACTTCTTTGAGTCAGCGTAGGTTTTCAAGTGACGATTATTGCATACTGCGATGGTTGACGACCTCCTTCCTTCCTAAACAATATTTTGAATGTACACACATCAAAAAAGTTTTTCATCACCCCGGTTCACGGAACTCCTAAAGGTAGACGTTCACTGTGGATATTGTATCGCAGACACAGCCTCTTTGACTATTCATAGATGTCACTAAACCTCCCCAAATATGTAAACAACCATGCATGAGCAGCGCCTATTAGACAGAGGGGGTCCGAGAGCCAATCAGTTCCAGTCATTCCACCACGTACACGGATTATGTTGTCTGTAGTTCAACGATGCCTAGACGTTCAATACCACGGTTCGGTCGCGTCCGTATTGTTACTTTGTACCAGGAAAGACTCTCAACAAGGGAAGTGTCCAGGCGTCTCGGAGTGAACCAAAGCGATGCTGTTCTGACATGGAGGAGATACAGAGAGACTGTCGATGACATGCCCAGGTCACCCAAGGGCTACAGTGGATGACCGCTACCTACGGAGCAGGAACACGGACAGCAACGATACCGTGTTGAATAATGCTTTTCGTGCAGCCACAAGGCGTCGTGTTACGACTACAACTGTGCGAAATAGGTTGCATGATGCATGACGTCCACGGCGAGGTCCTTTTTTGCAACCACGACACCACGCAGCGCGGTACAGATAGCCCCAACAACATGCCGAATGAACCGCTCAGGATTGGCATCACGTTCTCTTCACCGATGAGTGTCGCATTTGCCTTCAACCAGACAGTCGTCGGAGACTTGTTTAGAAGCAACCCGGTCAGGCTGAATGCCTTAGATGCACCGTCCAGTGAGTACAGCTAGGTGGAAGTTCCCTGCTGTTTTGAGGTAGCATTATGTGGGTCCGAACTACGCCGCCGGTGATCACGGAAGGCGCCGAAACGGCTGTACGATACGTAAATGCATCCTCCGACCGATAGTGCAACCATATCGGCAGCATATGGGCGAGGCTTTCGTCTTCATGGATGACAATTCGCACCTCCATCATGAACATTTTGTTAATGACTCCCTTTAAGATAACGACATCGCTCGACTAGATTGGCCAGCATGTTTTCCAGACATGAACCGTATCGACCATCCATGAGATAAGTTGTAAAGGGCTGTTTATGGGCGACGCGTACCACCAACCACTCTGCGGGATCTACTCCAAGTCGCCGTTGAGAAGCGGGACAATCTGGACCAACAATGCCTTGATGAACTTATGAATAGTAGGCTACGACGAATACAGTCATGCGTCAACGCAAGAGGACGTGCTACTGGGTATTAGAGGTACTGGTACGTACAGCAATCTGGACCACCACTTCTGAAGGTCTCGCTGTGTGGTGCTACAACATGCAATGTGTGGTTTTCATGAGCAATAAAAATGAGAAAATGATGCGTATCTTGATCTCTATTCCAATTTTCTGTACAGGTTCCGGAACTCTCGGAACCGAGGTGATGCAATACTTTTTTGATGTGGGTATATGCCGTATCACTTTGCACTTTTCGTAGATAACATTTGGAGAACTTTAATCAGTTTTGTAAGTCATCGACATGAAGCTGTAGATGCAGCGGAATGTGAAGAGGATGAGAAGTGATGAAATGTAGTGTTCACAGAATTCTCGTTCGACTGATCCCCCTTCTACTTACGAGGTGCCTTTTAGTGACAATTGCATTGAGTGTTAGTGCTGCTAAAACGTTAGTGCCATGAGTTGCTCTTCTTTCTCCTTGGCATATTTTACACTCCACACTTACAGTTCCTAGAATTATTTTCTTAATGTTTGCAAAGACGTGAGTGCTCGGCGTGATCTGGATACTTTTCATAATACGACAGCTTCGCAGGTCTAAAAGCTTGGCAACATTCACCATAAACGATATTCACGTTTTTGACGGTCGTATACAATGCGAACTCTTTGTACCTTAGAAGCAAGTTATCTAATTGGTACAACAGCGAAACACAGACTAATGGGCTTCTGGCGCACAGGTAAACATAAGAACTGTACCTTAGTTACGTGTTTTCTTACCTTTGGTGCAATAGAGCAGACTTTATAGAACCTCTTGGCAAGGGGACAATGGTTTACTGTTATCGTTATAGTATTTGGTCGACTGACATACAAGTTATGTCGTTGGAAAATCTCTTAGAAGTTTCCTTCAAATGCAACAGGAAAAGGTTCATAGGTCCATTAGGGGAAAAAAAGTAATTAGCGACTTTCAGAAATATAAATGACTTGCGAACGGTGAGAAATTCGCCATATTGTCCACTATAAATTGTCAAGAATCGCAGCTTGATACATTTATACATTATGGATATATCTGGGGCTCCCTGTATCAGCATTCTTACCTTCTATAGCTAGCCTACAAACAACGAAAGTAGGCTTGTTCTCCTTTTATTTAGCATTAATCCCGTTCTTTTTATGTGTTCCGCTGCACTCAAAATGTGGAAAATTTATTTTCATTTAACTTTGCAACTGGATGCCGTTTATTCGCCGCAGCAGCCAGTGAACTAACGAAGGGAAGACGTGTGCCACACCCATCCGCGAAACGTTTAAAATTTGATTTCAGCAGGATCGTACGTTGACTTTTTGTACATTGCATTTTATGAGGCTGAAGTTGGTTACCAGCCCAGCATTTGCCTAAACAAGTGTGGGGAACCACCTAAAAGGCTGACTGAGGCTGACTGGTTCACTAGACTCTGTCAATACGCCGTACGGATTCTATCGAGGTATAGCTCACCTTCCTGTTCGCAACATAGCGCACTGCACATTACGCTATACGTACAGATGCTTAAAACTGAAGTATTGCAGAAGTAAAATAAGAGCGTTATTAAGTTGCCTTTCCATCTTTTCCACAATATAATTTTCATGTCAGTTAAAGTCGCTCTAAAACGTGACTTATCCAGCTTCAGTGTACAAAATAAAATTACTATTTGTATTTATATATGGAGAAGCATATGGTTAAAAGTTTTTTACTAAGACAAAATCCCTTCGTAACTAGAAAACTTGCTATGTATCCCGTTTTGTAGTTCTGTAAATCTACACGTGGCATTACGTGATGTGAAAGTGGTTGCTGCGGCAAGTCAGACTAAAGTGTGTAATAGGAGAGCTACTCCTTGTGTCACAAAGATCAAAAGACGAGTATCGCGGTAACAGTGGAGAGAGACGCAGAGGCGCAGACTCGATAGCGGCTAGAGGGAGACCACGCTACAAGGAGTTAATGAAGAAGGGAATTTAATTAAGTCTGCTGCGGAAGAAGAAAAGAAAATGATGTGGTACCTCCTACGGAACGCACATTGCACTAAACAGAAAAGGAATACTAAGAGAAACGGAGCGATTAATGTTCGGATTAATCGGCATGTATACTTACCGCACTGCAAACTTTGAAGGGTGTAAAAGTTTGTCACAACCGAAGCAACGTAATTAACCTACATCCAGCTGAAGACAGTTCTTTCGCATCGAAATCGAGTGTCTTTAGCGACAAAAATAGGAGAGGAATGACATGTGGAGCGTAATATTTTAATCACACCTTCATATGCGCAAAACTGTTTCATGCAAGTGCTCTTCTTATGGCTTTTCAATGCTCCCGTAAAGGCACATACGCTCTATTGTCATTATAAAATGAAGACGATAGAAGAATTCACATAAATTTAGTCAGTGGAGGAATGAATACAATACAGTTAAAAAGTCAGAGTATGTTCTGAGACTACTTCAGAACTGCATCGGCTGTGGTCGGAATTAAACGGAAAGAAGGAAGGAATATGATATCACGTGATATGTAAGAAAAACTACGGTAAGCCAGTCGTGTCCTGTTCAAAGCAATCACATCGGCTTTTGCTTTAATCTCTTTGGCAGACTCGTGGAAAACTTAAATTGGATGACTAGAAAAAGATTTGAATCCCGAAGATTTCGCGTTTGGAGAGCAGCCCTGTGCCATGTCGCTTAGTCAATGCTCGGTAGTCTGCAGTTTACGTATACAAAGAGAGTAGCATAATGTAACAGAGTGAGACACGCGAATACTAGAACACAATACATCCGTGCTGCGGTGATGCACAAGATTCGTCTGGTGTCCAGAATTGTGTCCATAGGGGACCTATAAACAACAACAACAAGAAGTTCAGTTTCACTAAATTCAACTGCCCCTGCACAACATTCAAATACTTGTTCAGATGCCGGCCGCTGTGGCCGAGCGGTTCTATGCAATTCAGTCCGAAACTGCGCTGCTGTTACGGTCTCTGGTTCGAATCCTGCTTCGGGCATGGATGTGGGTGGCGTCCTTAGGTTAGTTAGGGTTAACTAGTTGTAAGTTCTAGGTGACTGATGACCTCAGATGTTAAGTCCCATAGTGATCAGAGCCATTTGAACCATTTGTGTCTACAGGTCAATCCATTCGGTTGAATATCGCACCCTGAAGAAAGGTATTAATAAAGCGTGTAAGTAAGGTAAAGTTACACGTTTAGGTCTTGGAGGGTCCAGTTTGCTACGACCGACCGCCACGTTATCTTCTGGCTATGGCATCACTGTAGGCAGTCGTCGGGCTTCTTCACCTTGGAACTGCTACTAATCGGTCCACTAGTTCCCTAGTTGGTCTAACGAGGCTGACTCCACACCGGACCAGTCCTCCCACCGAGGAAACGTCCCTGAAAGTAGTAGGAATCGAATTCGGGTCCTCCACATGGCAGTCAGTCCCGCCGAGTACTCAGCTGCTGAGGCGGACAATGACGTTGGTACGATGGGCATTATCTTCGTGATAGTATGCTGCAGGATTCTGTCACAGTACTTCACAGTCGGCACGTTACCACTGATATCGATTAGAAACGTCTTACGTAATACGAGGCCCACAGTCACCTACTGAATGGGTGAGCCAATGTGTTTGAGACATTCATTGACACCTCGTAGCACTGCACTGCTTTACGGTGATTGTCAGGTGTCAGGTAAATCCTGTACTCGATGCTGAAGACAACATGACACCACTGTACAAGGTTCAGTGCCAATTTTATCCTTTCCCTCTTTCTTAGTTCATCACTGTGATGTAGGGTTTGCATTACTGTGATTCAGTTACATACATATCTTATCGATCTTCCGAACGATTTTTTATCGATATTCTGTGTAACGAGTTAGTTTACAGGATATTGTTTACATTAACGAACACATTACATTTTAGTCCTACTCAGGCAACTACACTTATAAATTAATTTTTACCTATTTTTTTCATTTACAGGTTATAAGTATTTAAATTGAAGTAGATCAAAGTATCGATTGCCACATATTATACTACCATGTGAGATATGAATGGAAATAAGCGCCTTCTGTCACAGATATATCTAACGAAGTTAATTAGTTACATGTTACATACATCATTTGAACGGTTCTTTAATGGAGTTAATGAATAACGAGCCACATGACAAGGTTGGGAGGCCTAGGTCAGTGGTAAAGTCTAACAGAGGGAAGAATATTCTGATGCTAGGTTGTTCGTGCTTTAGATGTGTGGGCCAGCAGTTGCAGGAAGTGTTGGGGAGTTATTACCAGGTCACCAGCGTTGTGAAGCCTAGTGCGGGGTTGGCTCGGGTGACTGACAGAATAAGGGAGTTACGTAGGAATTTTACGCAGCAGGATCAGGCAGTGATAGTGGGTGGAACAGGGAATAGTCTTTATACGGACGGGGAATATGATGCAGGTGGTGACCTGCATTTCGAGGAACTGTTTCAACGTCATTGATGGCCTCATCTTAATGCAGCTGTTGGGCGCTTTAACAGGGGGCTAGAGAGGGCGCTGATGGCAGAGGGCGTGTCACATTTCAGTGGTGCCAGTTTGGTCTATCAGTCGATCGGATTTCGCTAAGCATGGCTTGCACATTAATAGGCATGGGAAGGGGAGCCTGGCAAAGTTTATAGGTGACAGTGTAGTGGGTGGTGGTGGTGGGAACACTTATGGAAAAATTCCTGTAGTAATTCGTGTTAGGGCTGCACCTTTTTCAGCCTGAAATGAGCTGATAAGTATACCTGCTTAAAGAAAGTCCCTCTGACTAAGGACTCACTTTCAGAGGACGTCATGTTTCCAAGTAGAGAAGGAATTAGCATATTTCATCAAAATATAAGCGGTATTAGAGAAACGGTAGTGATATTGGAGCACCACTTCAATAATTTGACAATTCAGAGGCTTCCTTTACAAGGATACAGATTAGCTGGCTGTTTTTCAAGGAGTTCCTTTCCGGGTGGGAGAGTACCTATGTACATAAGGAACAGTATTCCATTTGAGTTCAAAATAATGGTTCAAATGGCTCTGAGCACTATGGGACTTAACCTCTGAGGTCATCAGTTCCCTAGAACTTAGAACTACTTAAACTTAACCAACCTAAGGACATCACACACATCCATGCCCGAGGCAGGATTCGAACCTGGGACCGTAGCAGTCGCGCGCTTCCAGACAGTAGCGCCTAGAACCGCTCGGCCACTCCGGCCGGCTCCATTTGAGTCCCCACGGATGTAACCAGGCACTGAACTGAACGGATATTTAAATGCTGAATTTACTGAAACGAGCATATCTGCTCAAGCTAGAAAGCTTTCTTGATTCACATTGTAGGAAGTACCAGAAATTAGTTATATGTGGGGACTTCAATTTAAATTTTGTATATGATGGTGCATGAAAAAGGATATTGGTAGATCTCCTAAGTTCATATGATCTGGTGCACAGTGTGATTTTTCCAACTAGGGTGCAGGGAAACCGTACCAAATCCATAGAAAATATTTTTATTCATTCTTCATTACTAGGTGGGCATTCTATTAGTAAAAGTATGAATGGCCGTTTAGACCATGATACACAAATTTTAACACTAATAAGATTTTGTACTCAGACAAATGTCACATATCATTACAAACTATGTAGGAAAGTTAATCCAACAGCATTAGAGAGTTTTTTAAACCTTGTCAAGGAACAAGACTTGCCGGATGTTTAATGTGTTGATGACACAGATGGTAAATATAATGCTTTGCTTAACACATTTCTCATGGTCTTTGAGGGTTGCTGTCCATTAGATCGTTGCAAACGGGATAGTGGCAGTAATAGGCAGCCTGGGTGGCTGACTAGTGGGTTAAGGATATCATGTACAATAAACGGAATTATGTATAAATGTTAAAAGTAGTCACAATCAAGCAACAGTAACTCCTTACAAACAGTATTGAAGTGTGCTTAAAATGTTATTAGGAAGGCAAAAAGTATATGGTATGCAAATAGAATAGCTAATTCACAGGATAAAATTAAAACCATACGGTCAGTTGTGAAGAAAGTGTCTGGTCAGCTGCAGAAGGTCGACAATATAGAGTCAGTTCGTAGCAAAAATATTTCTGTTACTGATAAATCAGATATATGTACAGTATCTAACAATCATTTTCTGAGCATTGCTGGTGAATTAAATAAGAATTTAGTTTATACAGGGAATCATACTACTTTCTTCGCAAATGCCTTTTCAAGATTGATGTCTGAAATATCCCTCTGTGATACAGACAGGGGAGAGACTGTAAATTACTGAAGACTACAGACATTCATTTATATGATAGAATGCCTAGCAGAATATTAAAGTACTGTGCAGCGTATGTTAGCCTAGTATTTAGCCACATTTGTAATTTTTCCTTTAGGAATGGTCAGTTACCTGAACGATAATAGTGCTCAGTAGTAAAGCTGCTTTATAAAAAGGGTGAAAAGGAAAATGTAGACAATTTTAGACCTATTTCTATGCCATCAGTGTTTGCTTAAGTTATTGAAAAGGTTGTGTATGGAAGGATACTTTATCATTTTACATCACATGATCTATTGTCAAATGTAAAGTTCGGCTTTGGAAGTTGGTAACAACAGAAAATGATATATTCTCTTTTCTCTGCAACGTACTGGATGGGTGAAACAAAATGTTTCCAACGCTAGGCATATTTTTTGATTTAACTAAGGTGTATGATTGTGTTGATCACAAAATGTGGCTCCAGAAGTTGCACCATTATGGAATATGGGGAGCAGCTCAAAATTGGTTCACTTCTTAGTTTAGCAACACACAGCAAAAGGTCATTATTCACAATGTTGAGACTGGCTGTGATGTGAGGTAAGAATGAGGTACAGGCAAGTGGGTGGTTCCTCAGGGATCAATGTTTGGGCCACACCTGTTCCTTATTTACATAAACGATATGCCCTCTAGTATTATGGGTAACTCTAAAATATTTCTGTTTGGCAGTTAATGATGTTGCATGCAACATTGGCCCAGTTTCAAATAGTACAGTTCATGACTTAAGTTCTGGGCTTATAAAAAATAATCTAACGCTAAATCACAGTAAGACTTAGTTTTACGTTTTCTAACACACAATTCAACAAAAGCTGATGTTTTAGTATCAAAGAATGGGCATATGATTAGTGAAACTAAACGGTTCAGATGTCTAGGTATTCAGAAAGATAGAAAGATGTGGAAGGCCCACATTCAGGATCTTGTTGTAAGACTTAATGCTGCCACTTTTACTATTCGAAAGGTATCTGAAGTGAGTGATCGTTCGGCGCGAAAATCAGTCTACTTTGCTGTTTTTGATTCGCTTATGATGTAATGGTATTATATTTTGGGCTCACTCTTCCCATTTTAAAAGGATATTTTGGGCTCAGAAACGAGCGGTTTGGGCAACAAGTGGTGTAAGTTCACGAAACTCTTGTCGACTCCTGAACACAAGTCTGCGTATTTTGACATTTGCCTCTGAATAGATATATATTCCATAGTGTCTTTTCGTGTTAACAGTATTAGCCTATACCCAAGAATAAGCAGCTTTCCGTCAGTTAATACTCGGCAGAAATCAAGCCTACATTTGGTTCAAATGGCTCTGAGCTATGGGACTTAATTTCAGTTCCCTACAACTTAGAACTACATAAACCTTCTAACCTAAGGACATCACACACATCCATGCCAGAGGCAGGATTCGAACCTGCGACCGTAGCGGTCGCGCTTTTGCAGACTGTAGCGCCTAGAACAGCCCGGCCACCCCGGTCGGCTAGCCTGCATTTGGATCGGTCTTCTTTAACTCTTGTGCAGAATTGTGTGCAGTATACTGCTACAGCTCGAATTCAAAAATCTTAATAGTAATCCACGTGCTTTCAAATAGAAACTGAAGAGTTTCCTCATCAGCACTTCGTCTATTCTGTAGAAGAGTTCCTTGAAAAATTGAGGTGATTCTTGTTGTATTGTTGACTGTGCTTACTTAAACTTATGGACTGACTGTTTTCAGGTTCGTAAATATTTAATTTCTATCTGTTATTACTTTCATGTTCTAATTTCATTAACTGAAATTTTCCGTGACCTTCGAGATTTGCTCCTCAACTCGCTCCTACTGAAATTGACGTGTAAATATATAGCATTTATACATGACTGGAAATAACATTAATGACATGTAAAAATTTGAAAACAGTTGTTTTCTTTTCAGTGTTTGCAATGGTTTCCCAAAGTCCTAAATAATCATGTTGAGTTGGTTGTATATGCCTCTTTTCTTTATTTTAAGCTAATGCTGACAAACTGCACTTCCAGGAGCCACATCTGAGAATGGTAGTTGGTAATAATGGTCCAGGCTTTATTGTAACAAAGGACATCACAGTTAGTAGAAGTGACGTCATATATGAAGTAATAAACTGTTGTAGTAACAGCAAATGAGAGGCATTGTTTTGTGGACAATAACACTCCAGAAATGAAGTACCTGCGTAGAGTCCCAATCTGCACCTTACGGAACACCTTTGGGATAAGTTAAAATGCCGACTTCATCGCACACTCCAGCGTCCAACACCACTACCTTATTTGGTTTCGTATTTTGAAGATGAATGAACTTCCATTCCTTCACAGTCGTTCAGATACCTTACTGAAAGTGTCTTCAGTATAATTCATACCTTTATAAAAGCAACGTGTGGACTCACCACAGGTTAAAGTCCGCTATTAGGTGTCCTGATTGTTTCGTTTAGATAGTGTATATCGTCATATCTATTAATGACACCTTCCAGTTAACAACATTTATAGACTCTGGTTACTCATTCTGTCACATATTTCCATTTTCCAGATACCATTCATGGACATGTTCCAGTCATTCTCATGATCAATATCGACCAACAGTCAGCAACCGATTGTAGGTTAATATTCCTTTCATCCTGTTTTATTACACTTCCCCTTAAGGCTTGCTAAGTTGTAACTTCAAACAATACACAAAAGAAAATTATTAGGCAACGAGAGTTTCAAAGTTGGAAAATATGTCTTGAAATTCCTTCAGCTGCATGTAAAAAAGCGACATAAGCTGTTCAGTGACTGGGTATTCTAAAAGCGTCAGCATCACGATCTCGCACGATTCTTATAAAAGTCAGGTCCTTGATTTGAAACCATGAACTGTTTAAGTCTCAGGACCTGCAGGGAAGAAAACTTGCCAAACATTATTGTACCTGACAAATGTCGCAGTTTTTCATTGCCATCGGTATCGACAGCTTCCTGAACAGATTTGTGAAATAGGGTTCGAGACATCGATATGTTGAGACGCTAAACAGAAGAACGGCGTGATACAGTATCCTATCTCTATATATAAAGGGCAATGTCCTGAAAGACAGACTCAACTCACTGACTCATCATCGCCAAGCCCAAACCACTAAGGACAGAAACTTTAAATCTGCAGGGGGAATTAATTCTATAATGTAGGCTGCGTTTAAGAAGGGATTTTTCAAAATTCCTGCCCTAAGGTTATGAAATAGGGTAGGAAATGTTTGTTGGTAAGACTGTGCTAATAAGACAATATTGAATTATAGCTTCAAAAACTGGTATTTGTTTTCGCGATAAGAAATATGGAAACGTGATTCAGAGCATCAGGAAATGTAACCCATACGGGGGTGAAATGGTGGGTTACATTTTTGTTCTGAAAATAAATCATTATCAAAGAAGTACTAAAGCTTTTTTGAAGTTACATATAAATAAAACTGGTATTTGACATCTCTGTTAGGAACAAAAGAATTACGTGTTCACTTTTCTAGAAAATTCAGTCCCTTGAGGTAATTAAATAGGGGATTAAAAATTGTATTTAGCTTCTTTGTTAGAAATAAAAAAATACGTGTTTCACTGCCTTTGGAAAATCAACCACTGAGTGGTGAAATACGGAACGAAAATTCTCAAGAAAATATTTTCTTACCATGAAAATTTTTAAAGCTATATGTATGAGAATAGATATTTAATTTATCGATTGGATATGGAAATGGTTCAAATTGCTGAGCACTATGGGACTTAACTGCTGAGGACATCAGTCCCCTAGAACTTAGAACTAGCCTAAGGACATCACACACATCCACGCCCGAGGCAAGATTCGAACCTGCGACCGCAGCGGTCGCGCGGTTCCAGAATGTAGCGCCTATAACCGCTCATCCACTCCGGCCGGCGATTGGATATAGAGAAATATGTGTTAGGAGATGAAATTTTCTACGGAAATATCACCACAAAAGGCTTGATGAACAAAAACCTGGGACGCTAGCTACCGGAATCGCTTTTTGGTCAGAATGCATTCGAAAAATCGTGCTTGTATAGCTTGAATTACCACCAATAGTTTAACAGGTGTTACGATTTATGAACAACTTAAATATTCGATTAAAGAAATACATAATAATCGGGGCAGACCTTGCAGTCCACGCGAGAGAAGCACAGAATGCTAAGCCAGTATGGTTGTTTTCAGTGCACTACTTTAAAAAAAAATAAAAAAACAGTCTGAAACGAATGCAGTTATGTAACGAGAAAAATCGGAGAAAATCGCGAATGTTCACGTAGTTCGTTCGACACAAAGAAAATAATTCTTGTTCTGAAGCTTCAATAAATAACGAAAACTTGTAGGGACATTTAAATGTTCCATTACCGCTGTAACGGTAAAACAAGGTCCCCACACTATTAATTTAGACAAGAGGACGCCGACGCTAAATCGCGCGCATTGGGAAACAAATGTAATTGCAACGCCGGGAGAAGAAGTAGCTTACATGGCAACTGACGTGTGGGGAGTAATTTCGTTTTTGTGCTCCTTCCCCGAGTCCGGTCGGCGCCAGTGGAGGATATTTGCAGGGCCGCATTACCGAAGTCAAATGAAGCAGACCGTGACAGCGGCATTCGCGGCCGCAGAGGGCGCCCGAGTGCGTTTAATTGATTCGGACATCTCGCATAGCTGCGCCGCGGCTGCGCGACGGCCGTGAAAAATAAACAGAGGCCCCAGGAATGTGCCGCGCGGGCACTGTCCTCCGAACGGTCGCCGTAATTGCGACGGCTGCCAATTAAAAAACGCCGCGGCCGCTCCGTTCGGGCAGAAATGCTGCCGGCCCGAGGGGGCGTCCCTGTGTTTATATTTCTATGTGTGTGTGTGTGAGCGTGTGTGTGTGTGTGTGTGTGTGTGTGTGTGTGTGTGTGTGTATGTGTGTGCGTGAATTCGTGAGTGAGTGTGCAAGCTCCGAGCAGGCTGCTTCACAAATAAAACACGAGCGCAATGACGCACGGTGAAAGTGGACAAAGTAGCCATCTATAATTGTTCCATACAACAGTCGTTGACCATAATAACACAAACCTCCAGTTACTTAGTGACAATATACTACGCTCCAAATGAGGACTGCTTGCTGTTAAAAGTGGAACACAAGGAAGATGGTGTGACACAAAACCCATCTCAGCATGAGGGGCATTATATACATGAGTGCCCATTGCAGTGTACCCACACCTAGTGGACAAAGTAGCACGTACTTCATTTATGGCAAGATTACGCTTAACACTTCTCCATTTGGAAACCACCTTGGAAAGATTTTTTCTCTATTTCTTTTAATGTTGGTTACTTCTAAAAATATCTTGTTATGCCTCGTGCAGGAAGGACAAAAGCTGTCACCAACTGTCGAATTTGGACATCAGAGTGGCCGCTCCGTAGAAGCACTGCAGCTAATAGTCCAACGACATTGCTGTTCAAATAACTGGGGGCTCACGGTATTCACGCTAATGTGCGGTGGAAGGATTCAGGATTGCAGTATTCAATCGTCATGCAAGATTTCTACCACCCCATGTGACTAGCGCTCGAGGGATATCTTGTTTACCCGGCCATACAGCCATGCAAATTACTGTGAGACAGGATATAAACTTGTTCGCTGTGAGTATCCAATGAAGAAGAATGATGGCTCTACTGTACTATGGCCAGTCAGCAATGTGATCATTTTTATGACCACTGTTATGAGGATGATAATGGAGAGCACAACGACACTGGATGCTTCAGAGGAAATATGTTCTTTTTTCTGAGGAGTCAAAGTTCTGCTTACATTGTCGTGATGGATGTATCTGCATGTGTAGACTCGGAATAGAACAACTGTTGCCATACTGCATTCATCATTGTCACAAGGGAACATCAGCTACGACAGTAGGGTGTCCTGTTTCGTTGTACAACACGATATCTTTTGTATGCAGAGCCGGTAACTTGCGCAAGAGCTGTCACATTTATAATCAGTTAACCCTTATTTGTGAGGTCCTCATTTCGTTATCTTTGAGCAAGATAACGCAAGCCTGTACGTTGCCTTGGCTGTCTGGAGCTACCATGATGCACAATGTTTTGGCTAATGGCCTGCACAACTTGTTCTCTAGATCTCTCAAGTACAGAGAAAAACCTGGGTCTTGGGTTACCGAGAGACTACTCGCCAGGAACTACAATTGATGAGCTGACGTACCACTGTGGAGTGACATATGAGCATATGTCATCCAACCCCATTTCTGCTCGATACCCTGACGGAATATCACCATTATTGCTGCCAGGAGTGGCAGTTTGCCGCGCTAAGTTTGTGGCCGTATATTCTCAATTCCGCTACAATACTAATTGTGTACTGTACTGTAAACGGGCAGTAAGGAAAACTTCGAAATTTGCTGTTGTCCTGAAGTTGCAAATTTAATGGCTACCAGCACACACATTTTACAGTAAGATACCAGGAAAAATATGGGTAATTTTTGAAATTAGTGAAGCTTCTCGGTCATGATATTCATCCAACATCTCTTTCACAACGATTTGCTACTATAAAGCCGTTGTATCAGTAAGATTTTTGCGCTCATTGAGGTGCGTTATTCTATGGAACTAAATGCCACTTGTAAAAAAGAAGCTGAGTTCTTGGAAGACTTGCAATCGGCTTTTTCTTGGTTACAAAATCGGATTTTTGTGTTTTTAAAGGTTTGCAGAAAAATTTGGCCTTGGGTCCCAACACAGTTTCATAAAAGAATACAAATTTATTTGAAAACATAAACGACAAAATCTATTAGAGGCAGAGTTGCTGCATTTGTCACATAATCAGCAGCTAAATAGCTAAGAGCAATGTAGTATACACAGAATGGGCTTGATGATGAAGGAGAGAACAGAAACTTCTTTGTAACGACACTTCATCTTCAGGTAACACAGTTGTCGTCATGGCTGATTTCAGCTTATTAGGAAGTCATCATTAGATGATCTGATCCACTACATAGTAACTCGTAAACAGATCAGGCCATGAGACATGCTCGAATATTTACCATGGGTGTGCTGTTTGAGTGGTTCTAGGTGTTTCAGTCTGGAACAACGGGACCAGTATGGTTGCAGGTTCGAATCCTGCCTCGGACATGATCGTGTGTGATGTACTTAGGTTACTTGGGTTCAGGTAGTTCTAAGTTCTAGGGGACTGATGACCTCAGATGTTAAGTCTCACAGTGCTCAGAGCCTTTTTTGATGTGCTGTTTGACATTGTCCTTGGTAGGATATTCTGTACTTCATGAATGAAACTCATGACACTTGTGCCACTACGGCCCAGTATATTACAACATGTTTTTGTGAAACAGATCTGAATTTGGTCATTACAGTCCAAAACCGATAGTCTGATGACATAAAAATTTGATACCATACACATAAATGAAATTTATTCTACAATATTATTATTCATACTCCCAATTACATCTGTTAAGGTACAAAGATATATATGTGTGTGTGTGAAATTGGTGAGATATTTATACTCGTCTCTTTATAGGCGGAGTAGGCCACACTTTAACCAGTACCGACAGAGTAAGTGTTTAGGTATAAATGACACATTGCAGCCCATTATACAGTAATTCCCTATACTTACATTGCACTGAAGATATCTGCTCCAACAATGACGTGTTGACACTATGCACCATCAAATAACGGTAGTTGCTGTTAACAACAGTAATACCCACTTGGCTCCTTCTTCTCAAATGTCGCCAGTGTGATCCATATTAATAGTGATGCACTGCTGTATGGGCAGGTTTACTAGTGATGAACTGTTACCTCACGTTTGGCTGCAGTGCAAGAGCACCACGACAGTTACGAGGCTGATTAATCAGATCACAGTAATTCTCTGTCTCAGGGTTGCTGCAGTACTCACTGTTACCCAAACCACATTTTAGTGAGTATACTTTACAGTATTTTCCACGTTTACAGAGGTAAGTTCTGTAACAAATCGAATATACCATAGCTGTACTTTCACTCTCTAGCATCATCCTGAAGGCCTTGGTTTCCTTATAGTAAAATAGAGAAAATATCTCTTAACCATATTCAAAAACTGTGGAAATGGAATGCAGTTTCACCCTGTGTACAATTAACACATGACCTCAGCTGCTCTGTGTTTCCAGTTCACTGACTTCGTGAAAAATGACGGTATATCGCGTTCGTCTAGGTAAAGAAGAAAAAAAGTCTTGTTTCGGAAATAGATGATCCACTGCTACACCTCACAGTTTTAATTATATTTAATTGCACTTCATTTCTCTGCACAAGGGTCTAACTATGACCTATGATGATTCCAGGTTCCAGCTCAGTATCTTAGCTGATTGAAAATCGATCTGCATACTCAGATCTAGCAGTAAGGGAATTAAATATCAATAAACAAAAAATAAATATTTCTGATCATCTATTTCCGAAAAAGAAAATCTTATTACCTATGAACTGGCAAGTATAATTTTCCTTGAAAAATCCTAGAGGGGATCACGAGAAATGAATCTCAAAGAAAGAAAACTGTTTGGAGCGATCAGCCATAATTTTTGCCAAAACATGAGGACCACTGACGAGCTATGTTATGCACGAAACACGAGCCCAGAGTTTCGGTGCCATGGCACGTCGTCAGGACGTGGCTCGACGAGACGTGCGGCGGGCAGCCGCCTTGCAGGCGGAGCGGGCGCCTGCGAGGGGTGCGCTGCGGGCTGCAGCTGTCAGGCGCGTCTGGGGCTGACGAGCGCCGTAATGGGCCGTGTCGCGTTGCTTACTTACGAAATTGCGTACACGGCTGCGCGGCGCCGCTCTCCGCCACGAGATGACGTGATTATCTCGGCACCGTGCGGAGCGCAAACGACGACACAACGGCGGCAGCCGGCGAGCATCCGCCCACGCACAATGAGATTAGGTCGCGAGCGCCCCTCAAGCTTCACACACACGTCAGACCCTTCACCGAGAAGGCCGCAGCAGGCCGAGAGTTTACCCTTGGTGAAGCCTCTTCCTGCCCATTTGTGATCCACACAACAGGTAAAAAACCTCCTTTGAACCTACAAAATTGTCTGAACACAATCGTTCTTCGCATTTGACAATACCATTTTCCAAAATTATGATCAGTGTTAAGATAGGTACTCTTAAGGGCGTAACAACGGCGGTCTATCGGCTAGACCACTAGACTCTAGTCCTGTAGATCCCAGGTTCAATTCTGAATATGGGTCAAGGACTTTTCCTATTGCCAGTCATACAAAGATGACTCTATGGCCACTCAGTTTACTGTCAAATGACTACCGGGTTCTATCCTGGATACAAAAAGTGACCACGGCGCTGTTCTCGTCACCCAGGTGCAGCAGTGAAAAAGGCTTTGGTCTCTCAAAAGTCATGTCAACAGCCCACGTGCCATAGCCTTTACTTTACTTTACTCCTCAGGGCTACGATAGAACTGGTTTCTAGTGTCAGTTGCTAAGTTAATGCCAAGAAAGATTCCTATGCAGGAACATATATACGTTGAAAAATGTATATTATGTGCTATGCATGATTAGTCTTCTTGTTTGTGCGCTCAGTAATCATGCTTGTCACATAATGTACGCAGTATAACGTATTTATCATCATGAAATGTCATCTTTTTCGACACATAGCTTCACTGGCAACTCAGCAAAGAAACGAGCCTCACTTTAAATTAATTCCATTGTAAAAGTAACTGTAAATGCACCAATGATGGTAACACACTGTCGAAACCCATCAAGCTAATACAATATTAGTAACAAGTGACTATCGCAGCATATTTTATTTCTTAAAAACCTGAAAATACAGTTGCAGCCCTGAAATAATATCCATATAATGTGAATAATTTGAAGTGTTTTTGTTACCCCTGTGTTTCTGTTGTCTCTTGAGGAGATGCAGCTGGTGAATACGTGCTGATTGTTAGTGATCGTTGGTAATAAGGCTCTCCACAGCTGTAGCATTCGTTAGATTGTTAACATGACTAAATATTTTATCAGATTTTTCGTCCACATCTTTATGAATATATAGCCGTAAAAATGTGTTGCGTATTCCAACAGCTAGTACAAATACTCAAAAGTACAAGAAAAATTTGTATGATGAAATGTCCAGAAGCCAGTGCATCCTGCCGGCCGCGGTGGCCGTACGGTTCTAGGCGCTTCAGTCCTGAACCACACAACTGCTACTGTCGCACGTTAGAATCCTGCCTCGGGCATGGAAGTGTGTGATGTCCTTAGGTTAGTTAGGTTTAATTAGTTCTAAGTTCTAGGGGAGTGATGACCTCAGTCCCATAGTGCTCAGAGCCATTTGAACCATTTTGAACCAGTGGATCCTGAGTTACGGTTCAATCTGTCTTCTCATTGGCAGCAGACTGACACCCGCCCCTCCCCCATCCCCACGTAGACAGCCATGTGACGAAGTCTTCCAAAGAGCTGAAGCACAAAAGAATTGCACACTAATGTCTATCATCTGAGTTTCATACAGTGAGCTGGTAGGCTGGAGTTGGGCTGTGCTTCAAGAGGTACTTAATCTACGTATTACATTTGGCATGTAATTATATTCCAAATTTAATTTTCGCCTGCTGAGAACATACAAGGGTTGATCTATTTTAATTGGTAAAAATTTTCTAATGCCAAGATCACACTAATATTTCATTTACAAGGAACCGGTTTCCAAAGACCTTGCTGTCAGCATCAGGTCTTCAAAATTTTAAGCCAAGATCGTATAACTATTTCCTTATTTACAAACAACCGGTTTTGACAGACTGTACTGTCATCTTCAGGTCTTCAAAAATTTTATGATTTAATTTTCTGTACCTCTGAAGACTATAGCAAAGTCTGTCAAAATCGGTAGTTTGTACGAGGTCTGTTCAGAAATTCTGGTGCATCATTAATTTCACGCCAATGGTTGTTGAAGGAAAACGTCGTTGGAATCCCGGTACACCCCTGTGCTTAATTTCTAATAGCCGGAAGGTTTATCGGTGTGTGTCTGTTAGTTAATGTTCAGTGATGTACTGAGTCGAACGTTGTGTCGCAAAGTTCGCTAATTTCGAGTTGGCACAGTTACAGGAGCAACGCGTTTGCATTAAATTTTGCGTGAAACTGAAGACAGCCTTTACAGAGACACACCAAATGATGGAGGAAGCCTGAAGTGATGAGTGCTTAAGCCGTTCTCGGTATTACGAATTGAGCACACGCTTTAAAAATGGCCCGACGGAAAATAAATGGAACCTTCGTTCAGGACGTTACTCGACAACTACCGACGACGCTCGTGTGAGAATGTCAACGAAATTGTGCATGACAATCAAACACTCACTGTCCGTGAGGTTGCAAAGAATATAACATTTCAGCTGGATCATGTCACGCAGTCCTGACACAGCATCTTGGAATGCATCATGTTGCCGCCAACTTCGTCCCACGGCTCATGAGTCAAGACCAGTAGCACCTTCGCCTCGCAATCGGCAGAGCTTTCGGGTAGCGCAAATGACAACGAGATGTTCCTTAAGAGAATCGTAGCTGGTGATGACACGTAGGTCTCCGATCATGATGTTGAGACCATGGTCAATCTTCGCATTGGGTCAGGAAAGGTTCTCGAAGACCAACAAAAACCTCGTCAGGTTCGGTCAAATGTCAAGCCAAGCTGAGAGTTTCTTTTTCTTTGAAGCGTTAGTTCATCGTGTATTAGTGCCGCAGGTACAAACTGTTAATAGGTGGTTCTGTAGGGACGTATTGCGACACGTGCGAGAAAATGTGAGAGGGAAGCGGCCTGAAATGTAGCGAACCAATTCATCGTCCTTGCATCAGGACAACGCACCTTCATTTCATCCCAGCTGGTGCGTGACTATTGCACAAAAAACGAAATCACTGTGCTGCCTCATCCTCCGTGCTCTCCAGACCTGGTGCATATGGTCTTCTTTAAATTTCCAAAGTTGAAAACCCCGTTGAATGAACGAACATTTGCAACGACAGACGAGATAAAATAAAGTTTGCACACGGCGCAACGCGCGATCCGGCAAGAGGCGCACTAACACTGCTTCCGGAAGCGAAAGCGACGTTGCGAGCGGTGTATCGATTGTGGAGGAGAGTGTTTCGAAGGAGACCATGAACAGTGAGTAAAATGTAGGCGCAGAAAAACTTTGTGGTTAAAGTTCCGGAATTTTTTTAAAAGACCCCGTAAATAAAGAAATATTTAAGCGATCCTGGCTTTAGAAAGTTTTTACCATAATCCAGATTACCTACAAATTCTATCGTCTGTGCTTCCTCCTGTGGTGTATATGTAAAATATGCAACCCTTCATTCTTTGACATCCTTCTTGTTGTATCAGTTTTTTCTGCGCTGTACCCATGGAGCATGAACACCTTCTTGTGCTCTTCAGAGTAATCGACACGTGGTGGTTCGCATCAACTGGCAAGAAGCCACTTGCGAGCAGTACATAGTATATGTGAGACATATGTTTCTCGCGGCGTATACGATGTTCAAATAAATTACGAAAATTCAACCGGCTGAAGTCGCCGACAACCGTCCCTGTTTCGATAAGAACACACCCTGCCCTTTTCAAGATAAAACTGAAGCAAGTAAGCGCTGTGCTTTGCAGTTGTGCCATGTTATATATTTCCAAGACTATTAAGACCGTGGAGGAACGGTGTACTGAACATAAGCGCCACACACACGCTTACAAGAGCGCAGCAAAACCGGGTTTGTAGAACACTGTCTTGAGACAGGTCATGCTACTGGTATACAAGGGGTTCGCGTAAAAGAGTGCAAAACTGTAACATGACATGGAGAATGCTCCACTCAGCAATATGAGGCAGGGAACGTTGGGTCGGAGAAGCCAGTTTAAGGATCTATGGGAGTAAACCTGTCTACCACTTTGTCCAGCATTACTGTTTTCCAACTTATTTACAACTAATATGCATACACGTTTACAAGTACTGTGCTGTTTATCACATGCAAGGTGACAGTGTCATTGGGCCGTATTTACTACATGTCCGTCTGAATGGCCACGTGTACTTGAGGTTCGCGCAGTGTTCTTTCTGTCTGTTGAAAGTACCCTTGCTGTTCGTGAGAGGATGTGGATGACGGTGCACAGTATGGATATCCGCAACCATCTCGGTGCTGTATTTCCTGGTCGCTGGAACGGAAGGGTGGTTCCATTCCACGGTATTAGACGTCACTTAGCCTGAATCCCTTGATTATTTGTGGCGATATCTAAAGCCACTTGTGTATGAGACCTCAGTGGATACAGAGATGGAATTAATTGTCATAATTGTAGCTGCCTGTGATGTGATTCGAAATATACATCTACATCTACATCATACTTAGCAAACCATATGATGGTGTGTGGCGGAGGGTACTTTCGGTACCACTATCTGATCCCTCCAACCCTGTTAAATACGCGAATAGTGCGCGGGAAGAATGATTGTCGGTCGCCTCTACATTGGCTCCGATTTCTCTAATTTTCTACCAGTTGTCAATGCGCGAGATGTATGTGGGGGGAAGTAATATGTTGTCCGACTCCTCCTAACAGTGCTGTCCCTAAATTTCAATAGTGATTCCCTCCGTGATGCACAACGCCTCTTTTCTAACGTCTGCCATTGGAGTTTGTTTAGCATCTCCGTAACGCTCTCTCGCCAGCTGAAGGATCCCGTGACGAAGCGCGCCATTATTCGTTGGATCTTCTCTATCTCCTGTATGAGTTCTACCTGATAGGGATCCCAGATAGATGAACAATACTAAAGAATTGGGCGTACAAGTGCTTTATAAGCCACGTCTTTTGTGGATGAGTTACATTTTCTTAAGATTCTTCACATGAATCTGCATCTGGTACCTCCTTTTGCCACTATCTTTTTTATGTGGTCATTCCACTTAAGATCGATGTGGATAGTTACGCCTACATGTTTTACGGCAGACGCTATCCCCAGCTGTTTGTCATCAATGGTGTAGCTGTACAGTAGCGGATTTCTTTTCCTAAGCATGCGCAATATGTAACATTTATTTATGTCCAGGGTTAACTACCAGAGTCTGCATCATTCATCAGTTCTCTGCAGGTCGTTCTGGAAATTCTTCCTATCTTCTGGCGTTGCTACTTTGGTATAGACAACTGCATCATCCGCGAGTAGCCTTAAAGAGCATCCGATGCTTTTATTTTCAAGGTGCGTCAGAATCTTGTTTGCCAATGTCCTGCTTGCATTGAGGTTGATGGCCCTCAGTTTCAGTAAATACAGTACAAATGTACAAATGGTACGATCACTGTGTCAGCGATGGTATTCGCAGTTAACTGTAGGTAGTGTAAACAGAAAAGTACACAGTTACGTGATTACTGTATTCCTATCTTCTACCTAAGCTGGGTTCTCCGACCCCAGGTTCCCTACCTCAAACTGTTCAGTGGAAGATTTTCTGCGTTCTGCTACTTTGTTCGCACTCTTATGCAAACGCTGCATGACAAGCACTTCCAGCAATTGGCACAGTGTTATTAAAGAGACTGTTGAAATTAAATTTTCGAGTAACCTTACAAATAGAGACGGCGTATTCTATCAAATTCGGCATGGAAACCTGCTCTCTGCCCTGCCAAAAACAGAGGGACAGAATTTACGCTACCTCATCCGGCGATTATTAATTTCACTGTCGATAATTGCGACGTCGGTCGTCTTTGGTATGGGATGGCGAAAATGTTTACAATCTTTGTGTTATCTTTCCGAAATTTTTCTGAAAACCGAGGTAATAAATTCCCTTGAAGAGCGCTTGTTTACTGCAGCTATGCCTTGAAAATGGCAGGGTGTGCTCCTGTCGAAATATCGTCGGTGGTGACAACCAAGTCCGCATGTTTTCCCGTACGTCATTTGAATGTAGTATATGTGGTTGCTGGCGGCTCATGGACTGCCAGATACAGCCATTCGTTAAGAAGAGCAGTGAGATGTTCTTGCACTGTACCGGCACGTGTCAGCTTGCAGGTGGTGGTCATGTGTGGGACACAGTAGCAGTGGTGACCGCTAATGAGAGCGCGGCACAGCCCGCAGGAGGCGGAGATTACGACCGCAGGCCGCGCTGAACCACTGAGTGGTCCTTCATAATTAACTGGCAGCGGCGAGCCGCCACCTGGCCCCAGCCTCCCGTCTTTGTTCAGAATTCCTGGGTAGCGCTGGCTCCAGGTCCTGCCATTATCCCAAAGGCGACTAGCCCACCCACCCATCCACCTATACACAGGGTAGTTTAAAAAAGGAAAACTCACAGATTTCAACAGGATGTAGTATTGGGCAAAACTACAAGAATGAAATGTCTGGATACCAATACCTGTTGAGGTATCGCCCACCCTCCTGTCTAGATGTAGACACTGTAGGTAGAGCAGCATGGGGTTACCACGCTTTCTGTCACTTCAGTTGACACTCTCTCGCAGTAAATCACGAACACATTTTTGGATTGCGTTACATGCATTAGTCACACGGTCCTGTAACGTCTGCTCATTGTCGATGAGTTGGGCATACAGTAATCCTTCCTGATGCCTCCGTAATTAATTTACATTTCTTATGTTCCTAGATATGGATTTCACTGCATGTCGAATAATGCTCTCCTTGCGTAAAATCTTAAGTTCAAGAGTTCTTAGAGTTTTTATGAATTCCAAAGAATAAATGTTCTGATCTCTTAGGTCTTGTTATAGCCATTAACTAAAAGTTCCGCTATCCTTTAATCATCAAAGTGATTTTCACGCTTGAAATTATCTCACCAATACCTTCAAACTACCGACGAGAACAGCAAAACATTGCTTACATGCGTGGCTGAAAGGACGGCACTATTGACGATCTAAAGCTGTAAGAAATATTTCGAAATTAGTTCGCTGACTGTGAATTCTTTGTCATCAGTTGTATTGGGTGTAGATCTACTACCATATAGCTACATATGCAAATTTGTGGCAGATCCCCCTAGAACGCCGTTTTCCAGCTTATCTTAAGCAGTCATCATAACCACTTTTTCTTAGACCTTTACCTGTCACGGGCAAGTGCTCTACCTTTACTTTATTTTTTTATTTTTTGGCAAATACTCTATCAACTTTTTTTTACCTTTTTCTGTTTCTTTATTGCTCACTGTTTCATTTTTCCAGTTTTGTTTACTGGGTAAGGAAGGAAGAGACAACTAGCAGAAACACTTCTAGAACTCGTCACATCGGCGTCGATACTCCAAGAGCGCCGTAGGCTGCAAAGTTTATTCTTTTTATTTTTTATTATTTATTTAATTTTTTTAATTGAGGAGCACAGCCAGCAGCAGGGTGAAGGAGGCAAGGCGGGCAGGGGTCGAATCCCGAGGCCTGGCCATGGTGTCTCCCCCTCCACCCCTCCTACTACCGAATTGCGCCATCACAATTTTTTATTTTTAAATCAAGAAATACAGTGGAGCCATACGCCAAAAATTATGACTACAATTTGAACGAAAAAAAGCCGTCTTGCCCGCTGGGACCACTTCGCGAAGCGGCCGCCCAGTCGAGGCGGTCGTCATTTCAACGAGTATCACCAATCGTCAACCGTAGGAGTGGCCGGAGCCGCTGCACGCAGTCAGAGACTTTTTCTGTTACCCTATGGGAATCATGGAACCATCACGCCCGCAAGTCAACTTCGACTCACATCCGGCACATCCCGGCAGTGTGTTCATGAACGTTGACGCAAATAATCGCCATTTCTTTTACCCAACTGACCGCATTCATCCACATCTTTGGGAAATAAACGGCATCGCGATAACAGAGGTCCAGGGGCACAGTGGAAGACAAGAGACAGCGTAGGAAGAAAGCCGATCTCTGGCTGATCAGTTTCCGCTAGTGCGGGACCACAGTTCAGTCTGTGTTCGTCCGTATCTACTATCGCGCAACGGGGCCACATGGAATCTCAGCTAGGTGAATGGCATGTAGCCTTCGTCGGCTCGCGAATTTCCCGTTAGTGAGCACATACCAAGTCACTGCACTAAATTGGAACGGAAGGACGCGTGGATGGCTCGCCAAACTCGAGTCCAGATGACCGCGTTGTGTCGTCATACGTCGTACAAGATCGTTAGACGGACTGCACCGTTGGAGAACTCTATAATAAATATTTGCTGTCGGATTCCGTGTCTCCGGGATAATTCCCAACATATAGCTCGGTTCCACGAAATACATCCTAATATTAGATAGCGAGGGCGCTAAACGTCGAACAGGTACTGGTAGACATAGCGTATGTAGAGCCACCTCTGCTATGAGGAAACAACGAAGATTGTCTGTTGGTGAAAGCCAGAGCCGCAGCATTGAGTGGAGGTAGAGTGCCAGTACTCTGTACTTGACGTGAGTCCAAAAACTCCTTTCTGAAAGGGTGATTCCTTCACGAAACGAGACGAAGTAAATATTCCACAATTCGAAACCAGAACAGCTGTTAGCATGGGTGACATAAGACTAGATATCATAGGAGTTTCGAAACAACTCATATCACTTAAGAAAGTTAACTCTTCCGGTCCAGATGGTATACCAATCAGGTTCCTCTCAGAGTATGCAGACACAATAGCGCCTTTCTTAGCAACCATATACAAGCGTTCACTTGACGAAAGGTCTGTTCATAAAAACTGGAAAGTAGCACAGGTCACACCAACATTCAAGAAAGGAAATAGAGGTAACCCATTGAATTACACATCCATATCACTAACCTGAATTAGCAGTAGGATTTTGGAACATTACTCGAACATTATGAATCACCTTGAAGAAAATGACTTATTATACGTAACCTACAAGGATTCAGAAAATACCGTTCTTGTGCAACAGAACTAGCTCTTTATTCCCATGAAGTAATGAGTGCTGTCGGCAAGGGATCTCAGATCGATTTCAAATTCCTAGTTTTCCAGAAGGCTTAGGATACCGTTACTCAAAAGCGACTATTAATCAAATTGCGTGCATATGGAGTATCGTCTCAGTTGTGTGACTGGATTCGTGATTTCCTCTCAGAGAGGTCACAGTTGGTAGTGATGGATGGTAAATCATTGAGTAGAACAGATGTGATATCTGGCGTTCCGCAAAGTAGTGTCATAGTCCCTCTGCTGTTCCTGATTTATATAAATGATGTAGGTGATAATCTGAGCAGCCCCTTTAGATTGTTTGCAGATGACGCTGTCATTTACCGTCTAGTAAAATCATAAGACGATCAATTCCAATGACAAAATGATCTAGAGATAATTTCTGTATTGTGAGAAAAGTGGCAATTAGCACTAAGCAAAGAAAAGTGCGAGGGCATCCACATGGGTACTAAAAGATTCGGATAAATTTTGGGTATACGATAAATCGCACAAATCTAAAGTCCGTCAATTCGACTAAATACCTAGGAATTACAATTACGAGCAACTTAAGTTGGAAAGACTACATAGACAACATTGTGGGGAAGGCGAAACAGAGACTGCGTTTTTTTGGCGGAACTCTTAGAAGATGCGACAGACCCACTACAGAGACAGCCTATATTACACTTGTCCGTTATCTGCTGGAATACTGGTGCGCGGTATGGGATCCTTACCAGGTAGGATTGACGGAGGACATTGAAGAAGTGCAAAGAAGGGCAGCTCGTTTTGTGTTATCGCGCAATGGGAGTGAGACTGTCACTGATATGATACGCGAGTTGGGGTGGCAGTCACTGAAACAAAGGCGATTTTATTTGCGACGAGATCTATTTACGAAATTTCAATCACTAATATCTCTTCCGAATGCGTAAATATTTTTTTTGATACCCCCCTACGTAAGGAGAAACGATCATAATAATAGAATAAGAGAAATCAGAGATCAAACGGAAAGATTTAGGTGTTCCTTTTTCCCACGCGCCATTCGAGAGTGGAATGGTAGAGAAGTAGTATGAAAATGGTTCGATGAACCCTCTGCCAGGAACTTAATTGAGAATTGCAGAGTAACCATGTAGATGTAGTTGTAGATGTAGAAAGTAAGAATAACAAAACGGATCTTACAAACTGCACCAGTGTTCACCACGTGTCCGAACACTGCCTATCTCCTGGAAGCCATCGTGTCTGCCATCGGTGATACGTGGGCGTAACGGTTAAGCTGAGAAAGGCACGTACACACTAACGTACTGACCTCGTTGCAAAATGTGCAACGATCTAATTTTGTTGAAGCGAGCCTGTGTGTGGAGTCGTTCTAAGACCTTAGAATGCGTAAAGGCCACCTTATTGTAGATTGAACGATATCCCTAAACATTTGGGCATTGGAATTTTTGTCAGAGGTACATCCAGTTCTGCAGGAATGCCTCGTCCCAACTCCATGTAGCGTCATTTCCGTAGGTAGATCCCACCAGCAGCCATCTTCCCATACTGTAGGAGCCAGGTAAGCGTCGTAAATATTTTGTCACCAGTCCGTGCTAAAAACATCACATCGTCGGCGTACGCGCCACATGGAAAGGTCACGGAACGGACGTTAAGTCCTTCCAAGCGTCGCCGCAGTTCGTGAAGAGCGGTTTCGAAGGCATTGGCAAATAACGTGGCAGAAAGA
The DNA here is from genome assembly GCF_021461385.2 of Schistocerca piceifrons. Lineage (NCBI taxonomy): Eukaryota > Metazoa > Arthropoda > Insecta > Orthoptera > Acrididae > Schistocerca > Schistocerca piceifrons. The sequence goes on along the minus strand of NC_060138.1, from coordinate 1,158,801,547 downwards.
GGACTGCCCCATCTGACGAACCTCTTGACACGGACGGGGGTGAACCTACAGCCGTTTACCGTAATCCTCGTGACCGCCACATGGATCAAAAAAAGCACAACAGACGTCGTCACGTGCGGGGTTCCGATGTGTTCTATGGCTGCACGCAGGAAACCATGTTCGACACTAACGAAGGCATGGCCAAAATCCAGCGCAACAGGAGAGCCGTGGAGACGGCATTTTTGCATCAGCGCCATCACGTCTCTTTTTTTTGGTGATCAGTCTGCTGACTGGTTTGATGCGTCCCGCCACGAATTCCTTTCCTGTGCTAACCTCTTCATCTCAGAGTAGCACTTGCAACCTACGTCCTCAATTATTTGCTTGACTTATTCCAATCTCTGTCTTCCTCTACAGTTTTTGCCCTCTACAGCTCCCTCTAGTACCATGGAAGTCATTCCCTCGTGTCTTAGCAGATGTCTTATCATCCTGTCCCTTCTCCTTATCAGTGTTTTCCACATATTCCTTTCCTCTCCGATTCTGCGTAGAACCTCCTCATTCCTTACCTTATCAGTCCACCTAATTTTCAACATTCGTCTATAGCACCACATCTCAAATGCTTCGATTTTCTTCTGTTCCGGTTTTCCCACAGTCCATGTTTCACGTCTCTATAGGCACTCGAAGTCGTAAACACATTTTCGAAAAAGACGATCGTGTGAAACCCAGCTCGCGCTATTCGTCCACGAGACTCAGAGGGCCATAGACACGGGTTTCCAGTTAGATGCCGTGTTTCTTGACTTCCGCAAGGCGTTCGGTACAGTTCCCCACAGTCGTTTAATGAACAAAGTAAGAGCATATATCAGACCAATTGTGTGATTGCACTGAAGAGTTCCTAGATAACAGAACGCAGCATGTCATTCTCAATGGAGAGAAGTCTTCCGAAGTAAGAGTGATTTCAGGTGTGCCGCAGGGGAGAGTCGTAGGACCGTTGCTATTCACAATATACATAATTGACCTTGTGGATGACATCGGAAGTTCACTGAGGATTTTTGCGGATGATGCTGTGGTATATCGAGAGGTTGTAACAATGGAAAATTGTACTGAAATGCAGGAGAATCTGCAGCGAATTGACGAATGTTGCAGGGAATGGCAACTCAATCTCAATATAGACAAGTGTAATGTGCTGCGAATACATAGAATGAAAGATCCCATATCATTTAGCTACAATATAGTAGGTCAGCAACTGGAAGCAGTTAATTCCATAAACTATCTGAGAATACGCTTCAGGAGTTATTTAAAATGGAACTCATATAGAGTTGATCGTCGGTAAAGTAGATGCCAGACGGAGATTCATTGGAAGAATCCTAAGGAAATGCAAAGGAAGTATGTTACAGTACCCTTGTTCGCCCACTGCTTGAATACTGCTCAGCAGTGTGGAATCCGTACCAGATAGGGTTGATAGAAGAGATAGAGAAGATCAAACGGAGAGCAGCGCGCTTCGTTACAGCTTCATTTAGTAATCGCGAAAGCGTTACGGAGATGACAGATAAACTACAGTGGAAGACTGCTGGAGAGACGCTCAGTAGCTCGGTACGGGCTTTTGTTGAAGTTTCGAGAACATATCTTCACCGAGGAGTCCAGCAGTATATTGCTCCCTCCTACATATATCTCGCGAAGAGACCATGAGGATAAAATCAGAGAGATTAGAGCCCACACAGAGGCATACCGACAATCCTTCTTTCCATGAACAATACGAGGCTGGAATAGAAGGGAGAAACGATAGAGGTAATCAAGGTACCCTCCGACACACACCGTCAGGTGGCTTGCGGAGTATGGATGTAGCTGTATATGTAGATTAGTGTTGTCTCAGACGCAGATTTGATCGGAGTGAATGGTCGCCATTACCGTAGATTTAAGCCTCTCAAGGAGGATGCGTGTCAGCAGTTTGTAATCGGTGTTTAGCATTGTCAATCGTCGAAAATCAAGCGGGCACCTGGGGGCAACTTCAGATTTGGGCATCGGAATCAAAAGGCGCTTAGTGAACTCAGATCGTACTTCAAAATCGTGATACAGAACTTTCCTGCGCATCCTGACCTACGTTGGGCCCAGAAGATCAAAAAAACTTTCGTTAAACTCCAGAGGGAGGTCGTCAGGGCCTGTCAGTTTGTTGCGAGCACGGCGCAAAGTAATCTCTTGTAGTTCTTCCAAGTTCACCTCCTACAATAACGTAGCATGGTCTTGTGGATTCCGAGAGTCGGGTAGGTCGGATATGACTTCCTTGACTCCTACATCCTTGTTGTACTTGTTCCGCCTGGGCTCGACTAGATGGAAACAGAGGCATCGATGCTGAAAACGCTGGGAGGTACGCAGGAACTGTTGCAGGGGTCTCTGAGGCTTGCACCAACATAGAAGCGCCGTCATAGGCTTCTCCCATCTCGTCGTCGCAACTTACGTAATCGGCACAGGGTCCTGTCGAATCTGATCGTCTGAGGATGTCTGCAAGAGACAACGTTGCATGCATTCTGTACGTACATGGCCTACGTGTCCGCATCCGGAGCAGTTGTAAATAATTATCATGCTGAAACCAGCGGTCGTGAGATACGGAGGAATTTGGCGGTGGAGTTCAATATGGGCCTGTAGCAGCAGTTGTAAATAATTATCATGCTGAAACCAGCGGTCGTGAGATACGGAGGAATTTGGCGGTGGAGTTCAATATGGGCCTGTAGCAGCCGTTAAGTTTCGAAGGTCTTCCATTTTTCGGCCGTATGGACGAGGAGCAAAGGTGACCAAATCCGCCACACCTTCAAATGGTAGCTTGTAGTGTTTCAAAAGTCACGTTTTGTAGCCCCAGTCTTGTACGTTCAAGCGTTACTAAAGCCACGTTTCCGTCACTGTGGCAAGTTCTATAACCTTCTTCGAGCGTCTGAGAAGTAAGTCACAGGCCTCATCTTTACTGAACTTATACAGCGCTGGAGACGACAGACAAGTGGATACCCAAGTGCTCTCTCGAATCAACATGATTTACGCCTACCTCCTCGGCCTTGGGTCTAGAGTACGTTGCGTCCAACTGCAGCTTCATCGTGGCTTTCCAATACTAAAGAGCCATCGGATGTCAGGAACGTAGCTACAGCACTTGACACAAGCGCGGTGGCGTGGTAAACAACAATGGACCTGGAAACGCAACACGGAGCAGCTGAGACGTACCGCACAGCTCCACAGCCAAAAGCCGACTGTACCACTTCAGTTATCTGCTCCTGCTCACCGTACCGATCCAAACTTTCATATGCCACACTAACAACACTCTTTCATTTCAGATCATTAAATTAATTACTTATTGCTCGCAACATTATATGGATTCCCGCAACAGGAGCATGACACAGTGAGGACTCAAGAACAATGTTGATATCGCTCTGAGACCATCTAGGGTTTTAACACATGTGTGAAGAAACAGACAATGTTGACGATCCACAGTTGTACAAGTTACTTCGAAATTAATTGACGGGCACTGTGTTCGAGCGATTCTAGGCGCTTCAGTCCGGAACCACGTGGCTGCTACGGTCACAGGTTTGAATCTTGCCTCGGGTATGAATGTGTGTAATGTCCTTATGTTAGTTAGGTTTAACTAGGTCTAAGTCTAGGGACTGATGACCTCAGATGTTAAGTCCCATAGTGCGTAGAGCCATTCGAGCCTTTCATTTGAAATTAATTCGCTGACTGTGAATTCCTTGACACCCGCTGTATTAGATACAGATCTACTAGCAAACTTTGATATATGAAGCTCTGTGCCGCACAGTACCAACATTGGTCTCGATTCGTTGTTCTCTAATTCTCGAGGCTGCGTGTTTCAAAGGAATATTGCGAGCATTAAATGATGAATTTGGTGGCTTAGATATAAGGATGTAGGTAGTGTGGCATATGGATGTTTGAGACTCACCGAGAAGCAAGCACGGATAGCCAAAGTGGTTAAGGCGACCGCTCTCGATGAGTAGGAAATCCGGTTTCGAGTCAGTCCGGCGAAATAATTTGGAGCTAAATATTGGATAACACGCTTTAAATATCTCCTTAATGTATCGGTTCCAGAGACTTAGCCCAAAGACTCCCTATCTATTCTTCACATAATGCAGTTAGCAGCTGGCCGCTGTGACAGAGCGGTTCTAGGCGCATCGTCTGGAACTGCGCGACCGCTACGGTCGCACGTTCGAATCCTGCCTCGGGCATGGATGTGTGTGATGTCCTTAGGTTAGTTAGGTTTAAGTAGTTCTAAGTTCTAGGGGACTTGAGGCGTAGCGCCGTATAACGATCCTGCCTTGGAGGCGGTTAAGTGGGAGATATGTCTCAGAGCTGGATAGTGCCAGATGGTGACGCGAGACTGGACGCGCACGTAGTTTATGTATCAGCCGATAGAGGACAATATTGGATAGGGGAACTGTGATTTTAGTTTAGAGTGTGCCCACTAGAGTGCACTAAAGTAATAGAATGTTTTTCATAAACTGTTCTAGTATTTTCATAAAGTGTTATTATGTCTTTTTGTGTAGGTAAATTGTTATAAATGTGTTTTAGCAGTATGGGTGATGCATGAGTGTGGTTTAAGTTTAATATGAAGATAATTGTTTAACGAGTTATGTAGTAAGATATAGTGTGGGAACATTTCGAAGAAGTATAGATATGGACAAAGGGGATTTTTATAGAATAGATTTGTAAAGTAAGTTTATGATAAATGGAAAGTTAATTCAGGTATAAATAACAACAGTAAATAACTTTATGCATAAGCAAACCTTCAGCATATTAGGTAATTACGTCGGCAAAAAGTGCAGTCGTGAGGTTTACTGTTTTGCGATTGGTTATGGATGAAAAGCACGGACTGACGCGGGAGAGTGTTGTTTTGCTTTTGGCTGTTGAGTAAACTGACCAATGTAAAGCAATATTTTTCGCGCGCCTTTCTCTGCTGGTAGAGAAGACTTAGAGTATTCTAGAGCGGAGTCGAAGCCTAGCCATGAAACAGAACGGACGTGTGTAGTAGCAGTTCCGATGGAAACGATAAGTTTCCGGATCTAGCAGCGATTCATACATCAAAAGTGTTGGAATGTGACGGCATAATTATTCCGATGTGTGTGTAGAAATTTCGGAATTTTTAAGTGAATTTTGTGACGAGAAAAGACATATATTCCGCGTGGCGTATTGAGCGGGTCGGTGGTTAAAAACTGTGACTGCATTTGGTACCGACAGACTTAATATATAGCGAGCTTTATGAATCAAAAACAATCAGCATTTTTTTAGCTATTACGTTTTCGGTAAATGCAACACCATAAACTTGCTAACGTGAGTGAAAGGGGTTGTCAGTGACTGTGTTAAGACTAGCACGGGCTTGGCAGTGATACTTGTTCACCTAAGTTTCAGAATATATTAATTGAGGATAAAATTTCCAAACTTTCATTTCGTTGTTCTCTCGAAACGTAGATAGTGACTTAAATTGCAGTCTGGTTCACGTCGAAGTACAATAGGTTTCACTCGGCTTTCTTACTGATGATCTGCTGAGACAATGTTCACAGGTAGGTGCAGGTTCGTCCGGCGCAGACTGATGACCTCAGACCTTAAGTCCCATAGTGCTCAGAGCCATTTGAACCATTTGAGCAGGTAGCATTTACAATAAACATTTTCGGCAATTTTCCCGGAGCCACATGAATCAGTACATAAGTCCATTATACAACACAATGACTGACGGGTATGGAATTTTTTCATGAATTCGTTCACTAATGGCAGTGGTTTCTGGTCGCTTGAGGCGAAACAAGCGGTGTATCATTTTAAGAGGTACAGAGGTGAGCGAGTGTGTCGGAGCTTAACCGAGTTCACTGCTACCAGCGCTACGTCAGAATAACGTGCCAGTGCTCAAAACACAAAGGACTGCATCATAATCTATGAGCGAAATTAAAATTAAATACAACTTTTCCAAATTTCGTCAGTGTAAGCTTCTGCATACTAATGCTAACATTTCAAGGTTTCAGAATGATCAAATGAATGTGTTACGCAAAATATTTGAACCGAAGAAAAAACTACATGGCGATGAATAATTTGAAGAGTATTTCATAGTTAATGTACTGTTTCTATCATTTTAATTTAGATTCTTGAAACAACGGCGAATTTTTCTTCAGTTAAAACTTGTCCGGTGGAAATCATTCCCCGAGCTGTAGCTGCGTAGAAGGAAAAGGACCGACCCCTTACGCGAAAGAAAAGCTCTTAGTAATCGCTCCAAGTCAGGCCGCCAGCACCCCGCCCCTTAATGCGGGAATTTGATATTCTGGATCCCGCGAATCCTTTTATTCGGGACTCGGAAGACGACGGATAGAGCGCCAGATGTGAGATATGTTCTGCATCTGCAAGGCCCAAACCGGCGAAAGCATTTTTTCCCCACCGTAAGCTGAATTTCTTCGTAGAAACACCTGCCCGCTGCTCTCGGCAACCACCCTGACAATAATTCCCAGCTTTTCCAAGCGGAATCGACCATGCATTCTGCAAATGTGTTGTCATTTAATGTGTCCTACTGCATACGGTTAGCCAGGATTTTGTACATTATGACGCTATATCAGAACCATGTTAGGTTCACTAAACAGACCTGTGCTATACTAATTCTTCATTATTTGCAAACCAGTCTATAATTACAACGAAGACAATAAATTTAAGGTTGGTATTGATTTCAAGTAACTATCCGGATCTATTCCTTCTTTTCATTATTACGTCAAATGTGGCGGGGCACCTAATGTTGGACATTAATATTCAACTTTTCCACCCTCATCCTTTATGGCGATTTGAACTCTGCTGGAGACACTTTCAGTGAGGTTCCCCAATAGAGTTAAAATCTTCTGATTTGTTAGGCCGTGTCATATTTCCTTCTAAAATAATCAACGTTTCGACCCCTCTGCTGAGATTTTGTTCAGGATGCTTCGGTGTCCCCTATTGCTGTGTTCTAGCAGTATTGGACACTGAAACATCCTGAGGTAGATACCAGCAGAGGGGTCAAAACGCCGATTATTGTAGAAGGAAATATGATGCTGCCTAACAGCTCAGAAGCTTTCAAGTTTAGTGAACGGCCAAGAAAGCCTGCAGACTTAAATGAAAGGATCCTGAAGTCTGTGGATGAATGACAGTCCAGTATTTCTCAAGAGCCGAAACCGGAGAAGGTGTCAATATTGGACGTTGGGGTATGGAGCGAATTCGATGTCCTGACTTATTCCAAAGGTATTCCATTAGCCTAACGTCGGTACTCTGTCCACAGTCCACAAGCATTGTCTCACAGATGCTGCCTAATGACCGAGTCCATTGTCATGCTGATACGCTGATGTAATCAATCCTCATTTGCAAGCTGTTTCTCTACTGTACACAGTATACACTGCTGTAACACGTGTTCATATCCTTCCGCATTTATTATTTCCCAAGCACAGTATGGGGCCGATATCCCAACCATCGAAAATACCCCAATACCGCAACAGCACTTCCTCTTCTCTTGACTGTCGGCATTACACATGATAGCTGCAACGTTCAACAGGCAATCGCCAAATCCAAACCGTTGCTAATTTTTCAAATGGCTCTGAGCACTATTGGACTTAACATTTGAGGTCATCAGCCCCCTGGACTTAGAACTACTTAATCCTAACTAACCTAAGGACATCACACACACCCATGCCCGAGGCCGGATTCGAACCTGTGACCGTAGCAGCAGCGCGGTTCCTGACTGAAGCGCCTAAAACCGCTCAGCCACACCGACCGGCTCAAACCATTCCGCCGGATTGGTACAAGATACAGCGTGGTTCATCACTCCACAGCGTAATTCGCCACATCAAATCAGTCGTTTTCAGTCATTCACGTATCAGTGGCTCATTGGCGTCGCTCTTCACACCATTTCAATCGTTAATTGGCACTGACTACAGAAATGTGTGGGATGTTCAACTGTTTTGCCCCGTTCTTCTTGATTTGGTGTCTATAGACTGAAACAGCATGTGAAAATTTGCACGAGGGCTGGTAATCGAAACCGGGTCTCCTTCTTGCTAGGCAGGAGCGTTAGCCACAAGGCCACCATGGCACAGCGGTTCACACAACTGCACGGATTACCCCGGATCGCCACTCTCCTCGATCCAAATCCTCACTGCCGCCCCAGTCTACTTTAAATTCCTGCTTGCACACGAACAGAACTTCCGAGGCTCTCCATGTTCTGGAATACTACCACAGCATCGAACTTAAGTGGTTGATCCAACCTGAAACCGAGGTAAAGGTACTCTTTGATATGAAATGGCACAATTTCTAAGACTTTGCTGGTCTCATATATGTATGCTTTTATGTAGTATTTGCCTAGCTGTGGTCATATCCTAGCGCTTCTACTTCATAGCCACGTCATCAACAGTGGGCCAGGCTTAGAAGGGTTGGAATGTACATGATGGACGCATGGAGTTGGGTCTTAGATACAATTATGATTCTAGCCTGCAATTCTAGAGGTTTAAAGTTTCACTAAAGCCTAAAAGATATTGTTTTAATTATAACTTTGAAAGTTATTAGTTTAATTAACTTAAAAGTAGTGCAGCACCTTTGCTAAATCAGGCCAACTACGGTTTCAGCAAACGCAAGTCTGACATGCTTCACGGGGCTCATTTTGAATGCTCCGCTGACGCGAGGTTGCGCTGACATTCCAAAGTGACTACAATATAGCGAGTTATACCAGTTACGAAAGAGAGCCAATGTCAAGCACGGAAAAGTTTTGGTATGTTATGAGGCAGCTTTAAACGAGTCGGTAGATGTCTCGCTATGCAAATTATGAAAAAAGTCATTCGAGAACCTCGAGTTTGTGAAGACATGTTTAAAAATTTTACCAGCACATTCCTTACTCCATCATTTTTTAAGAAGAGGAAGACGTAGTGGTATAGATGTATGTGGTAATCTGTGCTAAAGACTTGAGAACATTTAGTAGAATAAAGGCTTTCTACATATAGGGCAAACATTGATTAAAGTTAGAAAATTATTTTACCCAGTGGATATTAAAAACCACATTCTGTTGGTATGCAACGTAGTGCGAAGAAATCTTAGTATGACTGAAACGTATCTTCTTTCAGACAGGTAATTTTTAGATTAATATACGAGGGTTGGAACTTAAACAGTGGCAACTATTTATTCACAACAGGTTTTATAGTATTGTGTGTTAACCGGGGGCCTAGAAACGACGGAGACGCTCCGCCCCGCCACAGCCGCAGTCCACTTCACCCCTCCGTCGCCCCACACCGAACCACTCTTTTAGAGTTATTGTGCGGTTCGACCTCCGGTGGACCCCTCCAGGTAACGTCTCACAGCAGACGACTGTAAACCCTATGTTTGCGTGGCAGAGTAATGGTGGTGTAAGCGTACGTGGAGAACTTGTTTGTGCAGCAGTCACCTACATAGTGTAGCTGAAGCGGTGTAGGGGGAACAGGCCCGCATTCGCTGAGGCAGATGGAAAACCGCCTAAAAACCATCCATAGACTGGTCGGATCACTGGACGTCGACACAAATCCGCCGAGCCATGGCGGTGACCAGGTGCTCCTTTCCAATCCGGAAATTGCACATATTACTGTCCTCCAAAGTAGTCACCAGCGTTGTGTAGAACCGGTTGCCAGCGATGTGGAAGGCGTAGTATACTGTTAGCAGAGCCAGTTCTGTCGATGGTGCGGTTCTAGGCGCTTCAGTCCAGAACCACGCTGCTGCTACGGTCGCAGCTTCGAGTCCTGCCTCGGGCATGGATGTGTCTGACGTCCTTAGGTTAGATAGGTTTCAGTAGTAATAAGTCTTGGGGACTGATGACCTCAGATGTTAAGTCTCATTGTGCTTAGAGCCTACTTTTTTCGTTTTCTTTTTTGTTTTTTGTTTTGATGGTGCGAATGGAGCGGGCTACTGCCTCTCGAATCTCTGGAACAGTTCTGAAGCGAATGCCACGAAGTGTTTCCTTCATCTTGGGAATCTGTTCGGTCCCATCGACCGAACAGAGCAGTCACAGCTTTTGCTATATGTGCCTGCGCATTGTCGTGCAAAATGATGGGTGGGGTGCACAGAAATTGTTGCCGCTTCTTTCGGAAAGCTGGTCGCAGGTTATGCTCCAAAAACGAACAGTAATACTGTGCATTGACGGTCCGCCGTGAACGAACGTAATGCGTTAGGATAACACCATCACAGTCGTACACGATAATCACCATAACTTTAGACCGCTCCATTCTCACCATCAACATAAAAGGCTATGCTAATGGCATACTAAACTATCCACATTGCTGGCAACGGGTTCCACACAACGCTGGTATGTGGCCTAATGATGGTTTGTCTTGAGAAGAGTTGGTACTAGTCGAAAGAGAGTAAAATTGCAGATTAAAGGCATTCGTACCGAAGTAAATAAGTAAGCCCGAAATACGACGAAAAGGAAGAAAGGAACAAGTAAATTCCACACTTTTCTGATCTACAATGACTCAGATTAAATATATGTAGTATATTTGGCCTCGTCTTGCGATACTAGCGTAAAAAAGGTTCCAGCCCTACTCTTAACACTACAATGAAGGCGCACTGAATAAACGCCTACGTAGCGTAGCACTGCAGGAGGACGGGAAACATGCAAGACTCTTTGAGTCTGTTTCGGTTGGTCGTAGTTTGGCTTGGATTGGAATACAGCAGCCCACTCGTTTGGCAGATAACTTGCGGTAGCTTGCCTACCTGACTATCAGACAAGCATGGGCAGGTTAAAAGCGGGATGTCTACACCTCTGCGACTAGTCCACGTTCAAAGTCACTTGGCTCTCCATATACGACCCCTTTTGCTGTCACTGCTTCTATACTTACAACACAATACTTGCTACCTCCCCTTATAGTGACGCGTATGCCACTGCTCACGTCTAGTGGCAAACTGCGCGTTACATAAGGGTGTCCTGATACTTTTTATCAGATAGTGCATATGCGTCGGCCGAAATAGTACGCCTCTCAAAACTCATCAGAAGAGCTGAATATATTTCCCCCACCTCAATTTTTCTCGTTGGGTGGAATTAGAATGTCTCGAAACCAGGAAGCAGAATGTGATATAAATAAGACATTTATTTATGAATTTCTTAATCTTTCTTAAGGTATGGGATGACGGCAGAGATGCCAGTCTTGCGTATTATTAAGTAACTGAAAAAAGTTGGTCGCCGACATTTGATGAGAATCTGTTGTTACATTCACATGGAGTCAACGTAGGTTTTGTTACTATAACTCTAAACAGAAAGAATAGTTATGGTAAGAGAACAGTTTTTATGTCGTACTGTGCTTATAACCATCAATGTTATTCCGTTTGGAGAAACAGACTCGACAACATGTCATATAGTTCTTTAATGTTTTAAAAACAAGAAATTAGCCCGTTATCACATAACTCCATCAAGAGGTATCAGGATTGGATAATGAGTACAGTTCTCCGTCATGTGAGATCTCCATGTCACAGATTGTATTCCTTAGCGACAGAGGGGGGACAAAGGTGGGAATTTAAGGAGATGGGACCTGGATAAACTGAAAGAACCAGAGGTTGTACAGAGCTTCAGGGAGAGCATAAGGGAACAATTGACAGGAATGGGGGAAAGAGATACAGTAGAAGAAGAATGGGTAGCTTTGAGGATGAAGTAGTGAAGGCAGCAAAGGATCAAGTAGGTAAAAAGACGAGGGCTAGTAGAAATCCTTGGGTAACAGATGAAATATTGAATTTAATTAATGAAAGGAGAAAATATAAAAATGCAGGCAAAAAGGAATACAAACGTCTCAAAAATGAGATCGACAGGAACTGCAAAATGGCTAAGCAGGGATGGCTAGAGGACAAATGTAAGGATGTAGAGGCTTATCTCACTAGGGGTAAGATAGATACTGCCTACAGGAAAATTAAAGAGACCTTTGGAGATAAGAGAACCACTTGTATGAATATCAAGAGCTCAAATGGAAACCCAGTTCTAAGCAAAGAAGGGAAAGCAGAAAGGTGGAAGGAGTATATAGAGGGTTTATACAAGGGCGATGTACTTGAGGACAATATTATGGAAATGGAAGAGGGTGTGGATGAAGATGAAATGGAAGATACGATACTGCGTGAAGAGTTTGACAGAGCACTGAAAGACCTGAGCCGAAACAAGGCCCCCGGAGTAGACAACATTCCATTGGAACTACTGATAGCCATGGGAGAGCCAGTCCTGACAAAACTCTACCATCTGGTGAGCAAGATGTATGAAACAGGCGAAATACCCTCAGCCTTCAAGAAGAATATAATAATTCCAATCCCAAAGAAAGCAGGTGTTGACAGATGTGAAAATTACCGAACTATCAGTTTAATAAGTCACAGCTGCAAAATACTAACACGAATTCTTTACAGACGAATGGAAAAACTAGTAGAAGCCAACCTCCGGGAAGATCAGTTTGGATTCCGTAGAAACACTGGAACACGTGAGGCAATACTGACCTTACGACTTATCTTAGAAGAAAGATTAAGGAAAGGCAAACCTACGTTTCAAGCATTTGTAGACTTAGAGAAAGCTTTTGACAATGTTGACTGGAATACTCTCTTTCAAATTCTAAAGGTGGGAGGGGTAAAATACGGGGAGCGAAAGGCTATTTACAATTTGTACAGAAACCAGATGGCAGTTGTAATAGTCGAGGGACATGAAAGGGAAGCAGTGGTTGGCAAGGGAGTAAGACAGGGTTGTAGCCTCTCCCCGATGTTATTAAATCTGTATATTGAGCAAGCAACAAAGGAAACAAAAGAAATGTTCGGAGTAGGTATTAAAATCCATGGAGAAGAAATAAAAACTTTGAGGTTCGCCGATGACATTGTAATTCTGTCAGAGACAGCAAAGGACTTTGAAGAGCAGTTGAATGGAATGGATAGCGTCTTGAAAGGAGGATATAAGATGAACATCAACAAAAGCAAAACGAGGATAATGGAATGTAGTCGAATTAAGTCGGGTGATGCTGAGGGAATTAGATTAGGAAATGAGACACTTAACGTAGTAAAGGAGTTTTGCTATTTGGGGAGCAAAATAACTGATGATGGTCGAAGGAGAGAGGATATAAAATGTAGACTGGCAATGGCAAGGAAAGCGTTTCTGAAGAAGAGAAATTTGTTAACATCGAATATACATTTAAGTGTCAGGAAGTCATTTCTGAAAGTATTTGTAAGAGTGTAGCCATGTATGGAAGTGAAACATGGACGATAAATAGTTTGGACAAGAAGAGAATAGAAGGTTTCGAAATGTGGTGCTACAGAAGAATGCTGAAGATTAGATGGGTAGATCACATAACTAATGAGGAAGTATTGAATAGGATTGGGGAGAAGAGAAGTTTGTGCCACAACTTGACCAGAAGAAGGGATCGGTTGGTAGGACATGTTCTGAGGCATCAAGGGATCACCAATTTAGTATTGGAGGGCAGCGTGGGGGGTAAAAATCGTAGAGGGAGACCAAGAGATGAATACACTAAGCAGATTCAGAAGGATCTAGGTTGCAGTAGGTACTGGGAGATGAAAAAGCTTGCACAGAATAGAGTAGCATGGAGAGCTGCATCAAACCAGTCTCAGGACTGAAGATCACGACAACAACAACGACAGAGAAAACAGCAGGAGAAGTTGTAAGGTTCTGTTCCGTTTTAAACACCTCTTCATTTGGTTGCATAGAACTGACTTCTATGGCTGTTAAATTAGTAATGTTCACATACGCCGTAGCAGTTGCACAAGCAAGGCTGCTACAAAAATATATTATTAAAACGTTCTAGACTATGAACGCAATTTTCGCACAGAACATGGCTGAATTTCGTTTCGTAGAGAGCGACCACTGTACAACTGCAGGAATCAGTGCACCTTTCAGGTGTCTTCTGCCATTGGCCAGTCTTCGAATCCTCCTTGTTACAATGTTCGATTGTAGGAGTTAAAATCCCAGATACACATTTTGTAAGCAATACGAATGCTTCCAGTATGGCAGAAAAGCTGCGCGGGGTGGTCGCAAGGTCAAGGGCGCCTTGCCACGTTTAGAGCTGCTCCTCCTGTCGGAGGTTCGAGTCATTCCCCAGCATGGGTTTATGTGTTGTCCTTAGCGTAAGTCAGTTTAAATTAGATTAAGTAGTGTGTAAGCCTAGGGACAGATGACCTCAGCAGTTTGGTCCCATACAAACATTGCACTAATTTCCAAATTATGGCAGAATATGTGACATATGTATTAAAGAACTGACCCTTTGCACCACAGTTGTCCCCAGAAGAAATTATGCCCAACAAATAGGAATGTTCACTTCCAAGTTTCGTGTTATCTTCCACAACGAGTTTCAATTCTTACGAGGATTTATCGTGATAAAGACGGGGCAGATCTCCAGTACACACCTAATGTACATTTGCACGTTAATAACGGCCCAGCAAGGTAGATTAAAGGCTGAACAGTAGAGGAATCGTCTATAGGGAATTAGGAAACCCATGGCAAGTCTGCGCAAACAGACGGATATTTTAATACTCAGCTGCTGGATGTGAGTCCATTGTCCTAAGCGCTGCCCTCCTGTCTGGGTAGATAATTAGTGAAGTAGTGAATTTATGTCGAAGAGAATAACACCCTTCACGCGATGGCTCCGCACATCGACTTGCTCGAGGAAAACAGCACCGAGTCTCTGTCGCAAAAATGTCATCATTCCCTGTGTTCTATTGTACCGGTACCATAACAACACATCCAACAATAACCTTTCAGTGGCAAATTAAAACATCCCGCAATCGACTACATGTTTTAAGATCTGACAATGATTTGACCATGATACAGCTACGTCCTACGTCTGCATTTACACCTATATTCTGAAAACCGCATAAAAATACTGTCCATCCTAATTGGCGCAGATTCTACACACTAGTCTTTTCCATTCAGTCTCCTTTGTAGACTGAATGAACTTCCTTAGTGTTCTAACAATATGCAACATTCTGCCAGCTGGTTTAGCTACGGCTACACCAATATGATCGTTCCATTTCATATCCTTGCGAAGTGTTACCCCTAAGTATTTCAATAAGTTGACCGATTCTAGTTGTTATTCCTTCATATTATAGGTTACTAAGTCTGTTATTTTTCTTTTTGTGAAATACGCACTTTTACTTTGCTGAACATTTAATGCTAGTGTCCACACTTTGCACCATTTTTAAATCTTATCAAGCTCTGACAGAATGTTTGTGCAGTTTCTTTGATACCGAAAATTATTATAAATAACTTATTATAAGTAATAATAACCTGTGAAAAATCTGAAGTTGCTGTTAATACAGTCCGAAAGCTTATTGATACAGAAAATGAACAGCCAGGGCCCCAATACACTGCCTGGGGCACACCCGAAGTTTTCTACATCTGTTGATCACTCTCAATGGAAGATAACTTGGTGTGTATTCCAAGCCGAAAAATCCCCAATCCAGTCACAAATTTCGATTGATACCACATACGATCATACTTTTGATAGTAAGCGTCGACGTGGTGCTGAGTCGTCAACCGAGAAATAGTGCATTTACCTTATTGTTTTGATCCATGCCTTCCAGGATCTCATGTGGGAAAACGGCGCTTTGAGTTTCACATGCTCGGTATTTTTGAAATCCGTGCAGGCTGCCATAGAGAAGGTTTTCGCGATAATTTATTACGAATGAGCTCAGGTTATGTTACAAGATTCTACAACAAACAGATGTTAAGGATGCTTACGGCAGTTTTGTGGATCTCTTGTGCTGCCCTTCCTGAGGACGGGCCTGATCTGTGTTTCTTGCTACAACCAGACACGGTGTTTTGCCCTATGGATCTATGGTAGAAAGAGACCATAATAAAAGAGAGACTTAGCCGCAGACCCAGTATAGAGTCTGAAACAGACCTGGTTCCTTGTTCAGTTTTATTGATTTCAGCTGTTTATCAGCGCCCTTACACTAGTATCTCACTCATATTTCAATGGTATAAGAATTAAACTGAGACATTACTCCTGTGCTTTCGTTTGTAAATGAAAATTAGAAAACGGAATTAAGCATTTTTGTTTGGTCCCTTTAATCTTTAAACCAACCAACCAAGCATTTTTGCTTCTGCTTTGCTACACTCGATTTCGGCTCTTGTCGCGTCCGTGAGTGTCTGGACATTAACTGTGGCGCCACTAGCAGCCTTTACGTACGGCCAGAATTTCTCTGCGTTTTGTGAAAGGTCGTTCTTCAATATTATGCTACGTAGTCACTGAACGCTTCACGCGTTACTCTCTTGACAGCGAAACGTGTGTCATCCAGTGTCTCTCTGCGGCAGTATGCCTGGTCTTACAGTTACTTTGCAGCAGTCACTCTTTCTTTGTTCCTTTGCATCAACTCTCAGCATCTTGTAGGGTACCTCCCATCACGTTTATCTGAGTACCTATCTATCCAGTGCATGGTCAACTATTATTTTGGACTTCAGCCATAATTCCTCTACATCCTCCTGTTCAGCTAAAAGTTTCAAGTTCCTCATTATGATATGACTCATGACTCTTCTGCTTCTTTTTGTAGTTTATTGAGCATACAAATCTATCTACTTGTTTTAGTTTCCCTTTGTGCTACAACTGCCCCGTGGTCACTGGTAGCAACTTCGTTGTGAACCTCCTCAAAGAGATCATATCTGTTTGTTGCCTTTAGATTTAATATATTTCCATCATGAGTTTGGTTTTGAATCATCTGTTCTAGGTACTTTTCAGAGAAGACATATAGTAACGTTTCACAGGATTTCTTGCCACCTCCAATAACGCTTAATTATCCCAGTTTATTGTTGGTTGATCAAAAATCTGCTCTGATGATTGAAATATGATTGGAATGCTTACATCCTAGTGGAGTTTCTCCAAAATCTTGAGCTACATCAGGGGAATAGTCTGGTGGTCGATAGAAGAATCATAATTTTATGCTAACCCCTGATACTGAGTCTTGCCCAAACAATCTCGCTCGCAACTACAATTACTATCTCGGTAGAAACGTGTTTCTCCATTTTCCAGTAGCCTATCCCTTCGATATAAGCTTAAACGTTGCCTAAAATTTCTCACTCCTCTCCGTTTCAGGTTTATCCAGATTTCTATACCTAATAAAATTTGAGCTTCACTGCTTTCCCGGAGCGCTTCAAACTGAGTGGATAGTAAACATACCACGGCTCCAGCAGCTCTGCCGCACACAGTGTACTTGCTGACTGATGTATACTGGACTCCGAAACAAGTGAATACTGTACATCTCAAAATTTCCCGGTAAGTGCCGATTTTCTTTGCTATCGGCAACACATGGCATCAAGGATGCTTGAGGACGAGATTGTACATCATCAAATACGTGGCCACCCAGTGACGGAGCTGGATGAGTCCACCACCAGCAATCAATGAAAAGTCATTTACTTGTTATCACCGGCTGGAGAATATGCTTGGGCCTATCGGTGACATCTGATGAACAGTTCCGCGTCACGTTGTGAATCTGCTGCTATTACACTGAAAATATGGTGTGTTGCACAATAATTTTGCCCATCTGAGATCGGTATATTCTTATTTGTTCAACATATCGTGCAGTATACTTTACCACGCGCTCAGGTCGCACCTGAAGAAGGCAACGAAGTTCGTGGCCGAGAAATTGTGCCAGAGCGACACAAACATCCGGCAGTAGACCCGATTATTCCACATGTCAAGATCTCGCCGGGAAAGCCTGAAGAATTACGTGAATTAAGTAGATAATGCCCCCAATCGTTATTAGCATGTCAGTCAACAATTTTCCTCCATTGGCCTCTATCAGCTGCCAGGTTTCTAACTTCCTCCGAATTCATGTCCACGCGTTAAAGATATTCTGCAAACGATCGTTTCCAGGTGTTCTGTCTCTTGTTCCATATCCATTCGTGGGTGTGTACAAAATTGGAGGTTTAGGGATTCTTTCTTCTTTCATGCGTGGAACATGCCCCACAAGCTTCAGACTCCATCCAGCAACGTTTTGTGCCTGGTGCATAGACCACTTCGTCTGAGAAATTCATCATTTGAAACGTGGTCTAGATAACTGATTTTCAAAATTCACCTCAAGCGTCGTTGGTGACAAACATTGAACCTGTATGCTGATTTTACTGACTCTTGCCGATGTCACATGAGTATAGCCCCATCCGTAGGGCCATCAAAGAGTACAGTTGTAGCTTTGTGGACAAACTGTTAGAGACTGCTTGACACACGGATCGCATTCGTTGAAAGACTTTCCCAAATCTCCTGCTGATGTCTCCATCCATTTTTTGAGTCATTGGTCTGTCTCGTTTGATGAGGCTTGCCTCGGATTCCTCCCTTGCGCTAACAGCTGAATTTCAGAGTAGCACTTTCATCATACGTTCTTAACTATTTCTTGGATGATTTCCAACCTCTGTCTTCTCTTACAGTTCTTTCCGTCTATAGCTTTCACTAGCACCATGAAAAATATCTCCTGAAGCCTTAGCAGATGTCCTTTCACCCAGTCACTTCTTCATGTTAGCGTTTTCCATGTATTCCTGTACTCGCCGATTCTGTAGAGTACCTCTTTAATCCTTACCTAATCAGTCTACTTAATTTTTAAATTCTTCAGCAGCAGCACATCTCAAATTTTTCGATTCTATTTTTTCCTGTTTTCCTACAGCCCTTGTGCAACTACCATACAATTCTGTGCTGGAAACGTAGACACATTTCTTCCTCAAATTAAGGCTTCTGATTGATAGCAATAGCCGGCCGGGCTGGCCGAACGGTTCTAAACGCTACAGTCTGGAACCGCGCAACCGCTACGGTGGCAGGTTCGAATCCTGCTTCGGGCATGGATGTGTGTGATGTCCTTAGGTTAGTTAGGGTTAAGTAGTTCTAAGTTCTAGGGGACTGATTACCTTAGAAGTTAAGTCCCATAGTGCTCAGAGCAATTTTTGATAGCAATAGACTTCTCGTGCTCAGGATTGCCCTTTATGTCTATGTTAGTCTTCTTTTTATGTTCTCCTTGCTTCGTCCGTAATCGGTTATATTGCTGACTAGGTAGCAGAGTTACTTACCTCTTTCCTGCTGCACTATTATGTGAGTAAATGGATTACCACTTCTTATGCTCACTCTGTTCGTCTTAGAACCAATTATTTGTCATTAGTTGTGAAGTTTGTGGTGTTTCTGTAAGAAGAACGATACCATTAGTAAAATCCAGATTCTTAAAACTACATTACTTATTCGAACGTATGCTTGTGTTAGAGTTGTGCAGAGCTTTCCTCACTATGAAATATATAACTCGTACGAAAGGATTGGTGACAAACAATATCCTTGCCTGATGCCTGGCAGTATACCAAAGAAAGGGCTCTTCCCATCTCAATTTTTTTCAGTAACACGAATCTAGATACAGTGGTCCGAAAACATCAGTGTGATGATCAGGAATTCCAATAGGGGTTCAATATCCCACAATAATTCTCGAAATACAGTGTCAAAAGCTTTCAAGAAATTCAGAGACGTGTAGGTGGAGTGGACAGCTTAAATCTATGTAGTTCTTATTTTACATTTCGCAGGAAAACTTTTTGTTCAGAGCAGGATCTCTTCGACTTCGAAAGCTTGCCTGTTCTTTTCATAGTTGACGATTTGCTGCTTCGTGTATCCTGTTTAGGACAACGAGGCAAAAGACTTTGCTTGGCGCCGAGAGATGTGTAATAGTTTGTACATTCGGTTAGATTTCTATACTTCGGTAGGTTAATAATGATGCACAAGGTATAGCACAGATTAATAAGTTGTCCGGTTAAGTCCGGATCTCCTTATTTCACACTTTCGAATGAGATTTCACACAAATCTGTAGCCTTACTTTTATTACATTGTGTGAGTGCAGATCCAAGAACAAATTTGGCAGATGCTTAGAATGATTTAAAAAGGTCGTATGACGGCGCGAAAACTACAAGGCATACAGAAAAATTACACATACCAGTGCACAGAACCTTTGCTCCGCATTTCAGTCTGGGGTGCTCACCAAGACGTAGCTGCAGTGCGCACCATTATGGTGCATTCACAACATGTACACAATTACCTTCTCCTTTTCTCGGACAGAATTAGTACGTGACTGCAGAGAGGAAATGACGAGATTTCCAAAGTGGGCTGCTATCATTCTGTATTCCCGGGCAATAAATTACGAACATGTATTGACGTTTTCCGTATCCCAGAAATTCCCATATTATTCACAAGTAACGACCATTAAAAATAGGAAAAATTCTTTTGACATTACTGTCAGGCATCACGGCATAATATTGACTCCTTTTTGTCATAATTTCGAGGCTAATTTTATTTAAGCTGGATATACTTGTTTGTAGGATACCTTTGCGGTTTTTCTGACAGGGAACGTGTTATATGGAACCTCTGAGGAGATGGTCAACGAATCTCATTCGGATAGGCGAAGATCCAGTGCGAGCTGGGCAGTGTCCTCCGAAGTAAGGCTTGTGCATGCTTCGTGCTTTTGTTGGCAAAGTCGGTGCATTTACTGGCTTTGAACATAATGGCCATGCTACTGCTGCCATCCTCAGAGCGTAACTGGCTCTAAGCACATCTGAGGTCATCGGTCCCCTAGACTGAGAACGACTTAAACCTAACTAACCTAAGGACATCACACACACCCATGCTCGAGGCAGGATTCGAACCTGCGACCATAGCAGCAGCGCAGTTCTGGACTGAAGCACCTAGAACTGCTCGGCCATGGCTGCAGGCAGAGTATAACTGATCATGATATATTTGCGTATTGTGTTCTGTCACTGGAGGACGAGACACAGTTCAACCGGTATGGGAAGTTTCATTGCTTTCACTCCAAATTTGCTGTAGTTAATCGCACTGAGTTGCCCTGTAAACATGTGTAGTATGCAGAAGCAAACCAATCGCTGGGACACTGCACCCTCCCAGTAGCAACATCTTATTTGTTAAAGTGAGTTTCCATATGATGTGTGAAGTTTCTGCAGCAACTGCTCATTATTCATGAAGTAAATGATATTCTGGTCGATCACACTCCAAATAGCATTGAGTTGTCCCTAGCATACAGAATTTTTTCGAGAGTAGAGAGCTGAGAAAGGAGATAATGAATGAAGATATACGTTCTACTTTGTTGTGGTGTCATTTCACACAATGAGGTTCAAAATGGCTCCAAGCATTATGGGACTTAATATCTGTGGTCATCAGTCTCGTAGACTTAGAACTACTTTAACCTAACTAACCTAAAGACAGCACACACATCCACGCTCGAGGCAGGATTCGAACCGGCGACCTCAGAGCCGCGTGGTTCTAGACTGAAGCGCCTAGAACCACTCGGCCACCGCGGCCGGCACAGAATGAGGTCTCATGCAAAAGTTGGTACCTCAAAGTGGATCCATCAGTAATGACAGTCACTGTCAAACACAGCAACGTATCAGAACATCACTTATGCTGCTAAGGTCGTAAAGTTGTATATGCCAGAGCGCATTTCCGCTCAGCCCAATCTCTAGCCGGCACGATAAGACAGCGTGTTCGGTTAGAGGATTAGCTGCCCTCTGTAATAAAAAAAAACTGAGTTAATCGATCAAGATCGAACTGAAACGGGTGTCTTGCGACGTCCGCCCTGAGCAGATGCAAAGAACGAAGACGAACAATATGAGATTCAAAAAAATCTCTATGTAATCATCAGTCTATTATAATCATCGCTTACGACGACAGTTTCGTTGTATTACAGACTCGGCTGCATGTGAATAGAACAGTCACTACGTTACTCTCAGTTGAAGAGCACTGTACTCCGATGAGAACTTTCATTGTGTGATGAAGTACTAAATGTTGTTTCATTTTAGTGTCATCTGTGTGGACACTACTTGTTTGTAAGTCAAGTATTTACAGCGCTCAATTTTTTATAAATTTCTAGTAATTTTTGTGTGTGTGTGTGTGTGTGTGTGTGTGTATCTGTGTGAGTGCTTCTGTGTGTGTGTGTGTGTGTGTGTGTGTGTGTGTGTGTGTGTGTGTCTGTGTCTGTGTCTGTGTCTGTGTCTGTGTGTGTGTGTGTGTGTGTGTGTGTGTGTGTGTGTGTCTGTGTGTGTGTGTGTGTGTGTGTGTGTGTGTGTGTGTTTGTGTGTGTGCCTGTGTGTGTGTCGTAGTATCTGCTCGACTACCTCCAAACGTATTATTGTTGATACGGCACGCCACAGTGTTTATTTGATGGTCGCCTGCGTGATGGCCACTCATGCTGATTTGTGCACAGTTCGCTGATTTAGTGGAAACGTAAGTATCGTAGCTGTGGTGATGCGATCCATGTTCTGAGCAGCACGTTACTTGCTTACGTTGCCACGTAGCTTGTGTTGTTTAATTTGTTTACGATTTGTGACTCCTTGTTGTATTGGCAACTTTAATGTCAGGAACTGCCCAGCTGAGCAGAATTTGTTGCAGTTTCTCCATACGTTCTTCCACAATTTTTGGTAATTCCCTACAATGTTAGTGTCATTTTCTAATTCGATTTGTGTTTTAGAAAACCTTGTCCTCTGTTAATTTTTATTGCAGTTTTTGCGAATCATTAGAGCAAATAAATATCTCTTCACTTCAGCCTTCACTGAAATTCCAAGATCTTTTATATCGGCATGCAGCTTTTCGAAGACTAGGCAACCCACTGACTATAAATATCAACTGAAGCACACCTAAGCTTGTTGTCCTCTGTGACGACGTTATCGTTGTGCACAGAGGCCAAATTCAAGGGTCACTTATACTAAAAATTCAGAGAAAAGAACAAGGATTTCCCTCGCTCACGTGGCATGATCAAAGATTTGTTTCAAAATAAGTATTGCGCTTACCCTCCTCGATGCCGAAGTAGAACTGGGAAACTGTGACTCAACTTCCAGGAGTCAACTTTCATGCTCCATCCGCTAATATGTGTCTCTTTCCTGAACGTCTTGTAGTCTTTACACATTCATGTCGTGGGACTATGGACGTATAAATGAATAACGCAATATACAAGTAATTTAGGATGTTATGTGTAAGTGCTATTGCGTGAGCGAGAGGATAACACAGGAGGGAAATTCGTGGTGCGTAGCATCAGACTGGTCAAAAAAGTGATGAACGTCTCCCCCACAAAGGAAAACAAAATCAAATCCGCCTTCGAAAGCAAGATGGAATTTAGAAATGGTGCTGTTACCGGTATTGCTTAAAAGCAGTCTTGGTTGCAACTTTAGATTTTTTTATTTTTCAACGACGCGTTTCGCCTTATTTAGGCATCTTCAGGTTATCTTGTCTAGATGGACGGAGAGGCACCAAGGTCTGCATAACGCGTTCCCGTTCACAGGAGCGGGAACGCGTTATGCAGATCTTGGTGCCTCTCCGTCCATCTAGAAAAGATAACCTAACGCGTTCCCGTTCACAGGAGCGGGGACGCGTTATGCAGATCTTGGTGCCTCTCCGTCCATCTAGAAAAGATAACCTGAAGATGCCTAAATAAGGCGAAACTCGTCGTTGAAAGATAAAAAAATAAAATTGCGACCAAGACTGTTTTAACCGATACCGTTAAGCACTGGTTTTTTGTATGCCACATATGGATTGGAAGAATTGCTGTTATCGGTGTCTGGTGTGCAGTACCACCTTGCACAGTGCAACGCTGGGCCGCCTACGCAGCTCAGGGGCCGGCTACTTGACGGACGCCCGCTTCGCCTCGCCCCTATTGACCTCGCTGCCCGCAAGGCGGCGCTGGACGGCGGCCAGCGGGGTGCGTGGCGCCGGCGGAGGCGTCGGCGCCGCCCCACCAGCCGAGGAGGCGTCGCGACGCCAGGCGTCTGCTGCTAGCGTCGCTAACTGGCTGCTAATGGCCCTCTCTAGCGCGGCGTGCAGCGTGCGGCGCTAACATCGAGTGCGCAAAACTTCTGCATAGACTCGACGCTAGAGCGCGGGTGCACAAGTTTCTGTCGCTCCTGGTAATGAGTATCTATGAAGAAGTTACTACTGCGGGATACATTCGCGTCGTTCTTGAATGAACGTTGGAATTCAGATCTGTCATAAGTACGTCAGTCGTTGTTGTAGTTAATGCTGGAATACTACATGGACTGATCAATACTCGGTTTCATACTTTATTCACATGTTATAAATAACGACATTAGATATTGCGCAAAGAGCTATGGAGGTCTTAGCTAAATGACATTGGTAATAATTGTGGACATGCAGAGGGTGTGTTGAGGAACAAACTGAGATCGGAAAACCATGTTCTGGTACATCATACAATGAAGCAACAGACCTTAGAAGTTATGGGCTAGCTCTAGACCACAAGAGGAGGTTGTTATTTTCTACTTATCAGAAGTAGAGCATTTTATCCAAAGGTTGTTCCAGTTCTAGAGCGATTACACAGGGTTAGTCACAACTATGACGGGTGTTTTGTAGGAAGACTGGGAGACGACTACAAAACGTACTGAGAAATGACACGTATCACTGGATAGAGCGTTCTCCGCTTTTCAGTTCAAAATACACACTGAATCTTTGTTGCATGTCGTACTACAAGAGGGAGTGTCATCATCATGATCATCATCATCATAATTCATTTGGCACACATTTGCAGTGCATTTAAAATGTGTACGGACGTCGTGAATAAAACAAAAATCTATTGACTGAATACTGATATCTAGGTTTCAAACCCATTGCCCTGCTGAGGTACGGCGTCCATAAAAGGATTCTACGTGCCCTTACATAAATGTAGGATGTACTGTCCTCTTATATGTCTGACAGGTTGTTTCAGCACACCGCAGTCTCATCTTGGAGACTGAATGTGTTGGCAGTCCTGGTTCCAAAGCTCTCTTACTCTGGTGTTACTTCTCAGCGTACTGTACTAGAACGTGTCACGAACGAAGCCTATTTCTTCTTAAGACAGGTATGTCGTGATGAATAGGTAATTCCTTATTCTCAAATGCAGTGTGGTGATCTATAAGTAGGCTCTTTGTACTACTAATCTGTGGTGGGGTGGATATTGCTAAGCAGGGGAATCCAGTAGACAGGAGATGGTCTGACTGTATCACTTATCATGTCGTTAGTATTGTCCAGCTACGCCACGGTGGGGCTAGTAAAACTATTACACCACACTCAAGCACAACACTCTGCGGCCAAAAAACCAGTGCAATGGCCGATACCCGCAATACTTCCATTGATAGCCCCAGCCTGTGCCACACAGCCCCTACGCGTTTTTATCTTGCCTAATGTGTTTCGCAGATTTTTTTTGATTTTTTTGTAGTTTAGAGTGGGGTCGAGTGTGATGCTAAGACACTTCGCGTACTTCATGTGGCGGAAAATACTGTCATCAAACTGCGTATTGAGGTCAGTTTTAGTTTGTTCGTTGTCAAAAAACTTCGCTCTTACTGCTAATTTTCTTCAGTCTCCACTTTTTTTTAAAATATGAGTTAAGAACCAGTAAGTGTTATGTTAATGTTCCCTGTGGCTGACCACGCACTTTTGACTGACAAGCCAGAGCGATGTCATTTGCATGGCAGAATTTCCTTGAAGATGTGTTTAGAAGGTCAGAAACATAAAGACTGAACAGGAGAGATAATAGAAATGTGCCCTGTGGCATGCCATTATTTAGTTTCCTTACTGAACTTCTGTTATCACCCACCCTTTCACACCTGTCACGTTATTAATCACAGACGCTGTTTTTCGCTACTTAATTATTTTAGAAAATAATCATCTCTTCCCTTCAGACGGTGTCGTATGTTGTAGCGAGGTCGATAAGGGTTGTTTTTAATTTCTGCTGGGAACCGGCCTCTATGAAAGCTCTCAGTGCCAGTACCTCATCGTTGCAGCTTCGGTGAGACCTAAATCCCGCTTGATCTAGTAGAGTATGTTCTAAAATACACCAGCTAATCCTTTTGTAAATAAGTTTCTCTAAGAGCTTAAAGTGTAACTACGTAGAGATATAGAGCGTACTGCCGCATCGAATGCGTTCGAGGTTGAATGTAAGCAACCCAGTGAACAGATTTCCAAAGCGGGCTGTTGTCGTTGAACAAGCACACACGTAGGACACATGTATTGACGATTTAGTTTCACAACCTTACTGGTGGTAGCTGGGGATCTAATGTAGACGTCTTAGAACTACATCTCACCCTCTTGTTTGTCCTGTCGCCGACAACAGTTGTAGAAATAGCCATATCAACAAAATAAATAACGCAACGAATATCTTGCCCGGTACTCTTAAATCCACAACAATACCACTGCTGTCCGCATGTGTCAACATAGCCCCACCAAATCTCCGACTACAACAAGCAATAGCACATGAAGGGATGAAACACAAAACATCAACACGCGGCAGTTCAAGAAGCAATAAACAAGTTACTGCATGCACGATTAAAATATAGACAATCTATCTGGTTAAACAACGTCCAAATCGCACCAGATAGAATCGATCTAAGAGAAGAATGGTGAAATCTGTGAGTTAAATCAGTGGACATTCTCTTAAGTCCATGAGACAGATAAAATAGAGACGACCATCCAACAGCCAAGAACGAAGCAATCTACAAAAATGTGGACATCACTAAACTGCTTCAGTACCCACCATACTGTGACCAAAGCAACACCACATAAATTGAAAATAACCGATGATGACCAATGCCAGCGTGGAAAATCGGAACAAACACTGCACCACATTTTGCACGAAAAACAAATCCAGTAGCAATTACCTGGCTGCAGGTTGTGGATACCAAGCTACTGCTTTCAAACCACTAATTATCCTCCAGCTTTCATCACGATATATATATATATATATATATATATATATATATACGTACATATATATATATATATATATATATATATATATATATATATATATATATATGATGTTGTGGTCTTCAGTCCTGAGACTGGTTTGATGCAGCTCTCCATGCTACTCTATCCTGTGCAAGCTTCTTCATCTCCATATATTTATATATATATAGAGAGAGAGAGAGAGAGAGAGAGAGAGAGAAAGAGAGGAGGGGGGCGGGGGGTGATAAAAGTCGCGAGATATCGATATGAACACATACAGGTGCCGGTGACGGTAGTATCGGGTGCACTACGTTTAGAAGGGAAATGCAAGGGCTGAACTGTCATACTCAGGTGATCCATGCAAAAATATGACCGATGTGATCATGACCGCACGAAGGGGAGTCACAGGCTTTCAACGCGGAATTGTAGTTGGAACTAGATCCACGGAACATTCCATTTCGTAAATCCTTAGTGAATTCAATATTCCGAGACCCACAGTGTCAACAGCGTGCCGAGAGTACAAAATTTCAGGCGTTACCTCTCACTGCCGACAACGCTGTAGCCGAGGACGTTCACTTAACTATAAGGCGCAGCAACGTTTGCGTAGAATTGTCAGTGCTAACAGACAAGCAACATGAGTGAAATATCCGCAGAAATCTATGTGGTACGTACGACCAACGTTTACGTTGGGATAGAGCGGAGGAAGCGAATGCCTTTGCTAACAGCACGACATCTCCTGCAGTGCCTATTCTGGACTTGTGACCACATCGGTTGGACTCTAGACGACCGGAAAACCGTGGCTGGTTAGACGAATCCAGATTTCAGTTGGTAAGATATGAAGGCAGGGTTCGAGTGTGGTGCAGACCCCAAGAAGCAATGGACCCAAGTTGTCAACAAGGCACTGTGAAAGCTGGTATGAGCTACGATTACATGGAATGGATGTTCGGCTACTTGAAGACGGTTTAGAGCAAATCGTGGACATCATGCTTCCAAAAAAAAATGTGTTTCTTATGGTTGAGAATGAGGCACGTCACCAGGCCACAGTTGTTCACTACTGGTTTGGAAAACATTTTGGACAATTCGAGCGAATGTTTTGGCCCCTCACATCGCCCAACATGAATTTCATCAAATGTTTATGGGAGATAATGGAGGAGTCAGTTGTTGCTCAGTATCTTACGCCAGCAACACGTTCGTGATATTGGATGACCATAGAGGCAGCATGCCTCAATATTTATGCAGAGCACTTTCAACAATTAGTTGAGTCCATACTACGTCAAGTTTCTGCACTACGACGAGCAGAACGATGTCCGACCAATTTTAGTAGGTACTGCACGGCTTCTGTCGCCCAAGTGTAGTCTACTCTTATCCACAGGCACTCAGAACTGATTCTTCCTGCAACCCCATTTATCGGTTTTGATTTCGATACGGGAATCTGTTGAAAGATCTGTTTGTCCCATTTCTCAACGTGTCGTCTAGGAAGTTCTTCTCTTACTTTAATATGCCAAACACAGAGGTGGACATTATTTTCTTGACGCATTTCTACTTTGGTCTCTCGCGATAAGTTAATGAAAGTTTCCGTTGCGTTCCGGTAACTCCTTTTTGATTTAATTCGGCTGCGGACTTGTTGGAAGGCACAGAGGGGTGGGCCGTATATTTAAAATATTTTTTTGCTGTGTTTTTCCCATATTCTTCAGTTAGTAAGCCTCATTTGGAAGGAGAACTACGTTACGTGTCCGGTTTCTTAAACGTACGCTCATTGAATCTCGGCACTAACCCTCCCCATGATGAGCAATGCCTCTTCCAGTGGAGCTCAGTGAGCATCTCCGTAAGGCTGTCACACTTAGTAAACGTGACCGTGAAGAAACATACAGCCCGTGTTTCGATCATCTTTTGCCGTTCTTGCTAATCGTACCTGACAAGTGTCAC
This sequence comes from Schistocerca piceifrons, assembly GCF_021461385.2. Classification (NCBI taxonomy): domain Eukaryota; kingdom Metazoa; phylum Arthropoda; class Insecta; order Orthoptera; family Acrididae; genus Schistocerca; species Schistocerca piceifrons. The sequence continues at coordinate 1,158,772,961 of NC_060138.1, read as the reverse complement.
AACTGAGGAGTAACAACGAAGAATTTGTCGAACGGACATATTGTAAGCCAATGATTTCAGGAATGATTTATATTACCTTCGGATTTTGCTAATGAAACAGCTATGTTTGCGCATTTCCTACAACTGATCTTCTGCAGCCTTTCCGTGTTAGGCTGCTCTTGACGCTTACTTCCAGATAATTTACGGTTGTTATTGTTTCCATTGATTTATCGCCATCAGTACAACTGAACAGTGACTGATCAGTCAAACTGCTTGTGTTACATTTATTAACTCAACTGTTCATCCCAGAAAAAGACTATCTGTAGCGCTTCCGGCATTTTGCTACAGGGCTCTGTCGCCAGATTTTTTCTAGGTACAACACGTTATCCACAAACAGCCTATGTGAAGTTTTCCTTTTACACACCTACATATGCATCGTAAACAGTGATGATACTAACACACTCTCTTGGAATAATTCCGAAAAATATCTTTTCATACGTCGACCTCTCCCGTTAGTAACGACGTTTTATGTTCTATGTGATGGAAACCCAAATCCAGCCACAAGTCCGAAGTAGGAAGTCCCTTGGACACGTAATGTTCCACATTCTAGCCACAGAGATTTTACATTAAGATTCAGAGATAATCTCTTATAGCCGTAAGGATTTTTTGAGCCATATAAATTATTTGCTCAGTTACTTATGCAAGAAATACAGAAAAAACGATTCTGCGGGTTTATCCCGACAATAATTTTGCTTGCCACGATATTGCTCTCGTTGCGATCGGCCTGTTTAGATCCATCTACTAGGATGTTCGGAATCAGTTAACAAAGTTAATTCATTAATCTGTTAAGTCGTATTTTGTTGAATGTCGGTACATAAGTGTGGAATGCCTTCTCCATGATAAGCTGTTCTTTGAAATTCATTAGCAATGCAGTTTGCTGTCAATTCAAGGACAATTGAATTCTTATATCATCGCTCTGGGTTCACCGGTAGTGGAGAAGCATTGCCAATAATCTACGGTGGAATAATTCTGCTCTAACGGTTTCTCATACACAATGAATTAAATTAATGTAGTCAGTCGCGAAACACATGCACAATTTTGATAAGCCATATGCAGTGCCTTTATAGTACATTATCATTAACAAATAAAGACATGTTTACATGTGATGGATTTTTAGCATTACAAATGGTGACATAAAAGAACATTTCATTTCACTTTAAAGATTAAGCTAAGGTATCTATATTAAACTTCTGAAACATTTTCAAGAGCTTCACGTGTATCTCTCTTAATTACGAGCTGCAACAAGAAACTCAATTACTGCCTTAAAAGATAAGGATAATTGAGCATACAACTATTATAAAACTGCTTGTTATTGTCGCTACTATACTACTATTACCCTCCTTCGTCAACTGAGATGAATGGCGCCGTCAAATAAATTCATTCTGATTCTCATATTAAAACAATAAACGTTAATTTCGAATGATGATTTAGTGGCTTTGGAATGTCATTGTGTGTCTACCCCAAAAACCAATATTTCAAATTTCTGTTTCATAGCTGGACAGAGCTTTGGAATATGTAACTCGACCGCATTTGTTCGGTTCATCTAATATTGAGAAATACCATTTTGTTTTTCATATCATGGCACTGCTAAATAATTAAAGTTTATTCAAACACAAAAAGCACTGTGTGCAAATGGAATGTTTTGAAAATAATTTCGAGTTCACTACTTTGCATAGCTTGATTTGCGGTTACAAATTACGTAATTCCCTTGTGCTCTGCACCAAATTTAGCATACGGAATACCTGTTTGCATTCACCGATGTCCGTGGTATACCTTCCTGCCACTTTCTGGGGCGAAAACATGTATCTTTCTAGAACACTTATTGAATTAAAATATCACTGACGGACAGTTTGCTTTTCGATACTATGGAATCCACTGAGTCTAACCACTTTACAGTAGTTTGTTACTCTAAGAAGAGTTGTACAAATTGTTCTTTCTAAAATTTAAAAATTATGTTTTTAAAAGCAAATTAGCAACTACAGAAACATCTATTTATTATGCCTACTTGCTTTGATTTTTATTGATATTCATCTCGTCGACATGACGAGAATAATTTCGTTAGCAGAGCGAAACTTCGCAAACAGTGGAAAAGACACTTCTTTTATGTTTGTAATTATAAAATGCCAACGAGAGCTTGATTAATAAGCTGATATTATTGTAATGAGCATGATGACCGGATGATTATGATTGCAAAACTAAAATAATTTTTGATGAAAATGATAGCTTAGTTTTCTTTTATTTTCATCCACAACTGTTTTCGGCTCGCAAGTCATCTGGTGGTATCTGCAACAACGTGCAGCACAATTGGTCAAACTGTGAAAAACGTAGCAAATGGCGCCGGGGTGGCCGAGCGGTTCTAGGCGCCTGGAGCCGCGCGACTGCTACGGTCCTGCCTCGGGCATGGATGTGTCTGATGTCCTTAGGTTAGTTCGATTTAAGTAGTTCTAAGTTCTAGGGGACTGATGACCTCAGAAGTTAAGTCTCATAGTGCTCAGAGCCATTTGAACCATAAGTGTTCAAAAAACTCATCGCCCGAGATTTTGAAAAGGAACAACTTATAAAGTAATGCAGTGTGGCTTCGTCTACCAAGAAAATATATAAATGTTAGTCTACGTAAACTAAATAAAGTGAATAGCAACTTGTGAAGAACATAAAAAAACCATAATAACTTAGATATTGTAAAAAGTCACTTACAGTTTACGAAATCGACTTTTATCATCTCAAGTTACACGTCATGCGCCCAGATGAGAGTAGAATTTTTGTTGATAGTTACCAAGTGATTGAATTTAAATAGGGGAGAGGTAGGTTAAAGGGAGTGCTGTAGCGAGCAGGAAGGTAAGCGGCCTGAGATCAGTGATGCTATAAAAGCTGATAAAATGCTTTCAAAGGTGAATGAAACACCAATTGTGGTTGAGGAGACTGACATGAATACGTAATAAAAACACTATAAACAGTATTATTACGCAACGAGACAGGACACCAGATATCTCTCACTTAAATGAACACATCACCGTTTGTATTGTTGTTTATTTAATTACGACCCAGGTTTCGGCCTTTTATGCCATTTTCAGGTGACGGGGTTTTGTAATTAACATATACTTCATCAACATATGATTCAAGTGACTGAGCTTATGTCATTAACACATATGTTAGTAACATAACCTCAGTCACTTTAAAATAGCATAAAAGGCCGAAACCTGGGTCGGAATTAAATAAACAATACAGTCAAATGGTGCTTTTTTCATTTAAAAGTTTTTGTGTGAGTGTTGCTCAGAAACATCAAAAACTGTTTAGACTACTCTCAGGTCCCCTATGATTAACGAAAAATATATTTGGAAATTAACGATAGTAAGCAAACGGAAGCATCTAACGATATCTCTGCATGCAAATGCGGTCTTAATTCGGTAGGTAACCTTGATATACGGAGTATGGTCTGTTGTGTGTAGTGAATGAGACTGCTGTAGTACATAATTAGACGTATTAATTACATTGTAGTACACTATAGGCATCAGGGAAAACAAGGTTTTTCAGCCTTTTCTTTTGGTTAAGAATATCGCTGTTATTGTAATGCGCTTAGTTGTAAATTTCCTTCAAAATATCTATGCGGTACCTCACACCATTTTATGCAAAATTTGCATTTTATACAACATTACTGCAACATCAGTCACACTCTGTCGTTAAAATGAAGTGAGAATCAAAGGTAGGTTTGACTTGAGAAATGTGTGCGCCGATAAGGACTTTCCTGGCACTTTAAAACAGTGTGCCTTAACGGAACAGGAAAGCAAAACCTTAACTTTTCTTAGGTAATTACTTTCCCATCCGAGCAATCCAGGCTCAGATAATGACACACACTTCAAAGATTTAGTTAACCTGTTACCTTTCGCCTGCGAATGTCAAAGGTTCGGAGTCTTTGTCGTGAACACAGTTTTAATCCGGGAGGAATCTGTGGAGGCAGGCCGTAAGTCGTGTCTAGATGGGGCGGTCGGTATAACATTTACCCGCGAAAAGCAAATGTTCCGGGTTCCATCGTAGGTCCGGCCCGCATTTTTAATCTACCAGGAAGTATCAGTTTTAAACTGGTGCTCCCAAACCTAATTCTCAACTTGCTCACTCAAATACAGAGACAAAGATGATGACCACTCGTACAAGACAGGCCTTTTAGCGCTTTCCATCAATGGCGCATAACATTCGTCAGAATTTTACGTTTTACATTTTTCTGAAGATATTGACTGTATTATCCTACAGGAACATATCGTAACGTTCTGAGGATTGATGTGATCCGTTGTGGTATATCGCTGCAGCATACAGCAATTTTCCTTCTGACAAACGTATTGACCGCTGTTCCAGAAGCAGTGTAAGGTGATGAACTGTGCCAAGCACTCCCGAAGAAGTTCACAAGTCCCATAACATGTATCTAGACGAAGAATTTATAACGTAATCTTCTTCCTCGCCAGTAGCACTTGGTCAATGCGACATCGGGATTCGTCTTCTTTTTTTGTTCCGGTTCCGTAATTCTAGAACACTTTAGTTATTACTCAACTGTGGTGGTCGATTTCTTACTCGTAATATACGTTTTTAAACATAGATCAAACATCGGTAGCCATTAGCTGCTTTATTTCACCATACAGCAATAACATCGTTCAGTCTTATACTTCAGCTTCCGGAGTGTAATACTCAAGCTGTATAGTTGCAAAGCTAGTTGAAGTATCGAAGAATGTCAGAAGGTCACGCTGATTTCGACAACATCATTGCCAGTCTCTGGTTTACACGCGTGATGAATAAAGTATTCTCCATGTGGTACAAACTAAAAGAATACGAGGGGCGATCAGCAAGTAACGCAACAAATTTCTTTTTCTCGGCCAGTTTCGATGGAAATAATGCATAATTTGTTGGGGATACATTGGAATATTCTCATTTCACAACCTATAATTTCAAGATGTTCCATTAGATGGCAGCGCTATACGTAGCCTTCAAAATGGAGTCTGTAACGAATGGGCCTTCCAAGCAGAGAGCTGTCACTGAGTTTCATTTGGCGGAAATCCAAACCCTCGAGGATATTTATAGATGCTTACAGAATGTCTACGGGACCTGGTAGTGAAAAAATGCACCGTGAGTCGTGCGTAAGAAGTGCTATATCTCCCACAGGGTGATGTGTGATGATAAATAATAACACAAAGGTAAACAAAAACAAGGCTTCATCACCACCTCAGTAGAGATATTTAATAAGAAACGAAAACTCTTCTCGACAAAAAATAATACGACTTCTCTGACATTAACAGGTATCGACTGTAACACATAGGGAATTAACGTAGTGGGACGTGAAGTCTGTGACACTGTAATCCCTAACGACGAAGGTTGCGCGTTCGGCGTAGTTGACCGACGAGAACGTCTCAGGATATCGCTGGAAAGTCACAGGTCTCGCTGCGGTGGCTACCGAACGGCCTCTGACTGATGGGCTGCTAAGAGCCGGCGCTCCGGTGGAGCGAACTACCCATGTGTTGGCTTGTGCTGTCCTCTACAGCCGGGGCGTGGAGAAATTCATGCCGATCCAGTTCCTCAAACGTGACACGGCGGAGGAAATAGATCGCTGAGAACGAGTACCTCTAGTGGATCTTATCCTGCCGTCTATCCTCCTTTTTGTGATCGTCGCAGTCCGGGAAGGTAAAACCTTGTACACATGTAAACCAGCGATGCTACAGTGTCTGATTCCTTTAGGTGAACTGCTGATACATGGCAAGGGGACTGTCGTAATCGCAACAAACTCGTACAAACACGTTCGATCACCCGAGTGCCTGCCGCCCACGTTGTTGGAACGTGCGGACACTCTCAGTTGAGTTGATTGACGGATCACATTTTATTACAGTAATTCTAAATTTTACCATAAGTGAGAATTTGTTGCTTTGTCGTAGGTTTGTGAGTAGTGGGTTATGGTGTGGGATTTGTTCAAAGTATTTCCTTTGGGGGGAATTCAGTGGGGAAGCCAGTGGGCATTCTGGCAAAATTCTCTCCTGGGAATGTAGAATCTGTGGTAGATATGAGTTGATAGAGGAGCAGCAGCCTAAGATATGTGCCCTTCAGGTACAGCTACAATACGCAAAGGAGGAACTAGATAGGCCGAGGAGGGTGAAGGCTGCTGGGGAGGAGGAAGTGGCAGTCGGCAAAAAGGTAGCTAGGAGGAGGAGGTATTAGATAGTTTTATTTTGTGTATATGCAATAGATCGGACCAACTGTCAGAGTTGAGCGGAGCAGAGTCTCTTGTAGGTGTAGGAAACATGCAGCAGTCCTTAACAGTTAGGAGGACTAAGTCTGCTGCAAAGAAAGAATAAGGTTCTGCTGGAGTTATGTAGGAATTTTACGAAAGAGGGTCAGGTAGTGATAAAGGGTGGAGCAGGGAATAGTCTTGATAGGGACGGGGAATATGATGCGGCTGGTGACCTGGTAAACACAGCTCCTCAAGCTGGTGGCATTAATGTGCATTTCGTGCAACTGTTTCAGCGTCATGTTGGGCCTCATCTTAATGTGGCTGTTAGGCGTGTTAACATCAGTAGACCGGGTTTCACTAGGTATGGCCAGCATCTCAATAGGTATGGGAAGGGGAGTCTGGCAAAGCTTATAGCAGACAGTGTAGTTGGTAATGGTGTTAAGATCACTCACACAGTTCGGCTTTAGAAGTGGTTTAACAACTGAAAATGCTATATGCTCTTTTCACTGTGAGGTACTGGATGGATTAAACAAAGGGTTTCGAGTTCTATACGTATGATGTGGGGTCTGAATAGGATACAGACAAGTGGGTGGTTCCCCACGGATCAGTGCTGGGGCCTCTCATATTCCTTATTTATATAAATGATATGCGTTCAAGTATTAGAGGTAATTTTAAAATATCTCTGTTTGCTGATGACACTAGCTTAATATTAAAGGATGTTCTGTTAAACATTAACTGTCTTTCAAATAGCGATATTCATGACACAAGTTCAAGGCTTCTAGAAAGTTACGCTACATCACAAGAAGACTCAGTTTCTACAGTTTCTAGCACACAATTCAACAAAACCAAACGTTTTAATTTCACAGAATGGGCATATGCTTAGTGAAACTAAGCAGTTTAAATTTCTAGGTGGAAACCCCACTTCAGGACTTTGTTCAAAGACTTAATGCTGTCTTTTTTACAATTCGAACGATATATGAAGTAAGTGATAGTTTGACAAGAAAATAAGTCTACTTTGCTTATTTTCATTCGCTTATGTCGTATGGTATTATATTTTGGGGTAACTCTTCCCATTCTAAAAGGATATTTTTGGCTTAGAAATGGGCAATTCGGGCAATAAGTGGCGTAAATTCGCGAACCCATTGTCGACGCATGTTCACTAGTCTGGGTATTTTGACATTGGCTTCTCAATATACAGGGTGATTCAAAAAGAATATCACAACTTTAAAAATGTGTATTTAATGAAAGAAACATAATATAACCTTCTGTTATACATCATTACAAAGAGTAATTAAAAAGGTTTTTTTCACTCAAAAACAGCTTCAGATGTTCAATATGGCCCCCTCCAGACACGTGCTACATTTTCATCACTCGTTCTCGGCCATCCAGAACTTTTCCCTTTGCACAAACACCCATTCTCTGTAAACTGTTTATACCAACAATTAATACACCACCTATCAGGAGGTTTAACACCATACTTCGTTCGAAATTCACGCTGAACAACTGTCGTCGATTCACTTCTGCCGTACTCAATAACACAAAAAGCTTTCTGTTGAGCGGTCGCCATCTTAGCATCAACTGACGCTGACGCCTAGTCAACAGCGCCTCAAGCGAACAAATGTACAACTAAATGAAACTTTATAGCTCCCTTAATTCGCCGACAGATAGTGCTTAGCTCTGCCTTTTGTCGTTGCTGAGTTTTAAATTCCTAAAGTTGTGGTATTCTTTTTGAATCGCCCTGTATATTCTTTTCTGTCGTTGCTTTTTAACAATATCTGCAACTTTCACTCAGTTAATGCTCGGCAGAAATCCCATCTGCATTTGGATCGCTCTTCCTTAACTCTTGAGTAGGAAGATGTACAGTATACTGCTGCGCCATTTTCTATAAGCTGCCAGAAGAAATCACAGTTCTTAGCAGTAATCCACGTGCTTTTATATGTAAACTGAAGAGTTTCTTCAAGGGCCACTCTTTCTATTCTGTTGAGGAATTCCTTGGAAAATTGAGCTGATTCTTATCTTATATTGCTGATTTCTTTTACCTAAACTGATTGCTTGAATTTTTTGGGTTCATAAACATTTTATTTTATTTGTTATTACTTTTATCTTGTAATTTCATGTACGGAAATGTTGCATGCCCTTGGAGATTTGCTCCCCAATTTGGTTCTAGGGAACTAGACGTGTAAATAAAATTAAATAAACGTCGCTGCTCAACTGGACGTCTCTGTTGGTAGTGCTGACTCACTCACCAGTTGGGATACTCAGAGGTGGTGCCTACTGTGTCTCTCGCCTCCTGACATCAGACCATAAACAACACCTTTTTGGCTGAACGAAGCATGCGCTCCAAGGGAAACCGTATGTGGAAGATGTGGAGGTTTCTCGTGTTGCAAGACGTTGGCTCCAGGCCCTACCAGTAAGCTAGCGTAGGGCCGTACCATTGAACACAGATTGTATTGAAAAACGAGGTTTTGCAGCCAAAAGAATGGGAAACAGTATGGTGCATTGGAACATGAATTAAACCAACCGGCTTTCGAAGAAGAAAAGAACTGTGTTGCATTACTTACAGAACGTCCCTCGTAGAATGATTTGGGGACTGTAAATAGCACCCTGTCTCAGGTCACATGTGGCCCATCGGGACCATCCGACCACCGTGTCATTCTGAGTTGAGGATGCGGATAGGAGATGGTTTTCTTGGACCGGAGCCGCTACTAGTTGGTCGAGTAGCTGCTCAATTGACATCATGAGGCTGAGTGCACCCCGAAAAATGGCAGCAGTGCATGGCGCCCAGACGGTCGCCCATCGAAGTGCCGACCACGCCCGACTGCGCTTAACTTCGGTGATCTGATGGGAACAGGTGTATCCACTGCGGTAAGGCCGTTGCCTCGGGACTATAACTATATATGTGAAAAATTTGACAGTATAAAGTAGATAAAGCAGATTGTAATGAATCCACGTAATAGTTCGTGGTTGTTAAATATTGTAGCGTTGTAACTTCTTGAGGTATGTTTCCGAGGGTGATGAATGAAGAATTGACGCACACCAGACAAATGAAGAATATGTGCATGAAGTCCCGTGAGCCCGCCCGTTGTCATCTTGGAAGATGGGAATATCCACTGCTTATTCTTCCTTATTCTTCATAAAGGTACAGAAGAAAGAGCTTCACTTGATCACCGAGAAGATGTTTATGGTAGCTTGAATGAGTGAGTTAGGCTGCTTGTACGAGAAACAACTCAGAGTGTCACAGAACAGCCTGCAGCGGGTTAAAAGCGGCGTAGGTCCGACGGTGCACTGAACGCCGAGGATAATTTGAAAAGAGAAAAAAATCCCAACCACGTGAACACACTGAAAACTCTCCTGTCAGTTATCGAAAAGTTCCTGTGTTGTTTCTTTCACTGAAAACAGATTGCCTCGAGCAACAGCTTGTAACGAGGTACCCGACGGCGAAAGGTTATTACTAGCAGTTCCGTTTGAAATGTTTCATTGACAGCAGCAAAAATGTCTCTGACTTTTTGAAGTCTATTGATATTATCAATTCGTGTCACTTGTCTGCGGTTTCTGTTCGTTAGGAACTTTTGACGACCATTGTCCCTACACAGTGACGTATAGCTTCGTGTGTTATACTGTTCCTATGTAGACAAGTTAGACAATCTGGGTTGACGCAGCGAAAGTATCAGCAGCTTCATTCACGATATGGTCATAGGTATCTAAAATGATGATAGCTCCCATCCTAATCCTGTGTGGTCTCCACGTTCGTTTCTCTTACTGTATTGAGTCCGTAGAAACAAATGACACACACACACACACACACACACACACACACACACACACACACACACACACACTCTACTTCACCTCCATAACTAACGTTAGAGTTTGCATGAGATGGTGGCACTGGAGCGACTAGAGACTGAGTAATAATTTGTCCAGCCAGCGCATGAAGAAGTATGAAAATTAGTATATGATTGTAAGCTCTTCTACAGAAGAATGAATACGGGCTTTGAAGTTCAGAAGAGAAATGGAGGATCGAAAGAAGAATAAGTTCTACATATCATCAATATTCTGGTTATTACATTCAAAGTACAAGAATAGGTCCGCGAAAGACAGCGAAGGAATTGTTCATTTAATTTCATAGACTGATTGTGACGACGACCTTTACGGTATTCGTCTTTACACGTTTTCTCAACTGAAATTACCGGTACCGTTTTTCGTAAATTCGCGCATATCCTGGTTTCTGCAGGGGAACTCGTTGTATCCGTTTTATTTTCAGTTATTAGCATTCCTCTGCCCTATCTGTAGTTTATTTTTGAAATTTTTATATGCTCAGAAGACGTAATTATTACTGTAACTGCGAAAAGACTAGCCATCCAGGTATTCTTATGTTTATTAAAACAGAATTGTTTAAAATGATAATTATAACTAATAATACAAATTATATTCTGCAATGGAAAGTCTGGAGACCTGTGTGTGTGCCAAAAATTATTATCACTGTTTACATTTTAATATCAATATAATTTCTTTTAAAGCTATCTTGGATATATTTCTGCCTTAAGTAAAACAATGGCCCCAAATGTGGCAGAGAGAGTAGTTCTGGGTTGTGATTAAGTTACGGACTTAGTTGGTAATGCAGTGGATTTGTTAAGAGCATTGTTTGCTATTAACTAAATTATTTCAAATTTTAGACTAGTTTATATGATAAGAGTTTTGAATTTTATGCATGTGGCATCGACGTTTGAAACAAAAAAAGTGGAATTTTTAATGTAAGTATTTCGAAAGTAGTGGCTTGGTCACGAAAATGTTCCCAAAGTTGAAGGAAAATATTAGCTCTATAATAATTCCGGTCTTGGATCACAACGTTAATTTGTAATTAAGTTATTAATTCCGGTCGCTGATGACCACGTTCAGACCTCGAAAATATAAACCCGTAAAGGTAGCCTACTTCACTGACCACTTCTAACTAAACGAATGTAAAGCAACATACAGTTTTTTTTACGATTGTTTTCCGTTTTACATTCGTGTAGTTAGAAGTGATTTGTAAACTAGGCTATCTCCACGTGATTATCCTTTCTAGGTCTGAAGCTGGTTATTAGCGGCCGGAATTAATAATCTGATTACAAATATACATCCGATCCAAGCCTGGAATAGTAGTAAATAAAAAAGATTTTCAGTCATTTCATATCAAGCGCTTACCTCATTTTTGCAGCATCTGAATGAAATTTATGTGCCTTGGACACTGATGCCGGGAAAAGATAAACTGGAAAGATCATTCCCTTTCCGCCACCAATACTGTTAAAATATTCGCGTCATTGAAGTAACACGCAATACTGAAAACTCATCTACGCAGTTTATGATAAATTATTGCTCAATAATAGTCAAGGGATATCCTAAGTCCGGAGTATCATACACCTGAATCCTAGTTCCATTGTCTGCGAGCGCGTTGTCATAAATGGAAGAGAAAAAAAAAAGGCTCTGATGAAGGAGGTAGAATTGTTGTGGGGTGGGGATTTTGGTGGGGGGGGGGGGGTGTGTAAGTAGATTAAAGGAACACAAGTTTTATTGACTGCATACAAGGCCTCCCAATTTTGTCCTTATCACGGAATGGCTAACATTGATTCGAAGTATTGTTCGTAAGCTGTGCACAGTGGCTTACCGAGTATGTATGTTGACTTACAACTAGATGTAGCATTTTACAGTTCTGTGTAGGGAAACCAAACGAACCTTAATCAAAGAGACCGAGCTGCCACTGAACAATGGCTCCTCTCAGAGGACGCCCGAAGTCAAAGTTGACCAGTGTTCTCAGTGCGCGAGTCACATTTGTGGATTAGCCCACCTCTTGGGGAGACAATGCACGACTTGATGCGGTCAGCTTGCAGAGACCAGAACCGCAGCTTCCCGTGTTGGCGCGGCGCGCCAGCGGTTCTGGCCAAACCCGCATCTACCATAAACTGCAGGCTGTGTATACGTGCAGACCGGAGGCGGCTGCGGCTTCACTTGCACTGCAGTGCCGGCCTCCGCCGATGTCTTACTCCGTTGGCGACTGTCCAAGTACATGCGTAAGCACCAGCTAACAAAACTAAGACACGGAACTTTCCCTTGAGTTTGGTTCCTCAACTTTCTGACAACTTTCAAGCGTTGCTGGATGCAAATCACATTACTTTCTTAGCCAAATAAAGTAAGCTTGCAAGCTAAGAACCTTCGTTTTGTGTCCTAATGCCTTCACACAGACCAGAGAAAACATACAGTGGACTCTCAAAGAGTTGAAACCCGTTCCATTGTCTTTTAAGTTGGTACCGTCACTCCCCTTTCCTTTCAGTAAATTTAATGTCGTTAGGATGCAGCCGGTTCCTTTGCTACCAAAGACATCCCCACCAATCCTTTCCAGTATATGCACTGCGGCATAGGAAGTGAACGGCTTAGACCTTCCTATTTACGAGATTAAAATTGTACTCCATACGACGGGAACTTCACTTACACTAGTCCCAAAATATTAATTGATGTTGCTGAGACATTTAAATAACACATGGATCTTCTTCATCTCTCCTCTTTTCTCTGCATGTAGAGATGAAACAATTTTTTTTTCTCAATCGTCAGTCTTCAGACAGATTTGATGCGATCCGCAACGAATTCCTCTTTTGTCAACCTCTTTCTCTCATAGTAACACTTGGATCGTACGTCTTCATTTATTTGAATGAGGTGTTTCAGTCTTCTCCTATAGCTTTTTACCGTCTACAGATCCCTCCAGTACCGTTCAAGTGATGTGCATATGACTTTAGACGAGTGCCGCCAGCCATCCCTTCTTCCTGTCAGTGTAATCTATATATTACTTTCTTCGAAGATGCTGATGAGAACGTCCAGATTCTTTAGCTGTTCAGTCCATCTAATTTTCATACTTCAGTAGAAGCACATCTCAGAAACTTCGAGTCTCTCCATTTCCGGTTGGCCCACCGTCCAAGATTCACTATCGTAGAATACTGTGCTTCACACATGCGTTGTTAGAAATTTCTTCCTGAAATTAACGGTGATGTTTGATACCAGTAAAGTTCTCTTGTCTGAGAACGCACTCTTTGTATGTCCTAATCTGCTTTTTATGCACTCCTTGCTTCACGTGTCATGTGTTATTTTGTTACAAGGTAGAAAAATTCCTTAACATGTCCCGAATTATTCCTTGTAAGTCAATGTCTAGTCTCATTTCCCACAACTTCTCATCACTTTTGTTTTTATCGAGTTTACACTCAATCTACTTTCCGCACTTACTATACTGTTCATTCCATTTAACATATCCTGCAGTTCTTCTTCGCATTCACTGAGGATTGCGCTGTAATTAGCGAATCTTATCGTTGATATCCTTTCACCTTGATGTTTAATCTGACACTTAGACCTTTATTTTATTTCAGTCAGTGGTTCTTGGATGTATATGTTGAACAGACTACATAATTGCTTCACACCCTTATAAATCCGAGCAGTTCGTTCTTGTCTTATATTCTTTATTGTTCACTCTTGTTTTTCGTACATATTGCGTATTACCTTCCTTTTGCCCCAGCTTACTGAAACATTTTATACCGTCTAACTCTTTTTCCCGGTCGGTAATCCTACGAACGTCTGTTAATGTTTCGTAACTCTTGCTTCCATTATCAATCGCAACATCAGAGCTCTCCCTTGTTTACTTTCCTTTACAAAACTGAACTGATCGTCATCCGACAGGTCTTCGTTTTTATTTTTCAGTGTATCATTCTTGTCAGCAACTTGGATGCACGAGTCCTTAAGCGATATATCACATTTACGTGCCTCGCTGTCTTCGGGATTGTGTGGACGCCATTTTTCTGAAAGGGCGCTGGTACGTCTCCACATTCACATGCTCTAAACTTGAACAGGTGCAAGGTTGCCATTTTCTACAAAGACTTCAAAGTTCGGAAGACATGTTATCTATCCCTTCTGCTTTATTTTATCGCAAGTCTACCAGAGCTACGAGTACATCAAACATTCTGTAACACTTACCCCTCATATTCCCATATCGACTCCCATTTCTTCCTCAATTAGGTCATCAGACTGTCCTCCTCCTCATAGACTCCTTCTAATGTTCTCGTTTCACCTAACCACTCATTTCTCCGCGCTGAGCCGTGGAATGCACTCTAAATGTTCCGCCCTTACTCGTAATTCGACAGATGTTTGTTCCGAGCTTTCTGTATTTTGAATCAGCCCTACTGACGATCTATTAATTTAGATTTCTTTACATTTCTCCTGCAGCCATTTCACATGGATTATGTGCTGTTCCGATTTATTTCATTCCTAAAAAACATCTATTTCTTTATTCCCGAATCTATCTGAAAAATCTTTCCCCCATTCTTCCGTTGATAAATTGAACTATTGCTTCCGTTACCCAACATTTCTTGTTTGTTATCTTCGATCTACACATGATTGTCTTTCCAACTTCAACCGACGTACGGCCCCACTACTAGGGATGATCATCTGGAACGCCATTTGATTTCATAGCTGGACCGCACAGTCTCATCCGCTGCATCCTCACTATACAGCGTACGTCGTCGATATTCTACGTCCCGTTTTGTCCCCCTGGTGGTAAGCCAATCTGGGTTTACATTTCAGCAATATAATGCCCGATATCGGTAAGGGGAGAGTTTCCAACGCTTGTGCTCGGCAAACATCATCTTGGCCAGAGACGCATCCGACCCTCCATAGTGAGAACATTTTTGAGCATCATGAGCAGGTCCCTCCAACCAGCTCGGGATTTTGACGAACTGACGTGCCAGTTGGGCAGACATTTTCACGGTGTCCCTCAAGAGGAAATTCCATCAACTCTCTGAATCAATTCCAAGCCGTACAATTGCTTGAATAGGGAACATATGCGGAGCAACGTGTTCCTAACTTTCTCAGTTTGAGAATTTATTTCTGTTGCATAAATAACCTAATTTTCTTCTTAAATTGCAATAATTTTTCTACAAACGTGCAGATCTTTAGGTGGAACAATGCCTATCAGATTAACGAACTAAAAGTACAGTAAATTAGAATGTCACGGGTCTTTGTTGCAGGATTCGAGTGCGAGCTGTTTACAAGATATCATATTTTAAAAAGTTCCCACGCCGACACTTGTACAACCCCTGTGGCAGCACACAATAAAGAACAATACAATTGCATAGACGTCCGCCCCCCGGTATCTGAGTGATCAGCGCGAGAGAATGTCAGTCCTAAGTGCCCGGGATCGATTCCCGGCTGGGTCGGAGATTTACTCCGCTCAAGGAACTGGGTGTTGTGTTGTCCTAATCATCATCACTTCATCCCATTCGACGCGCGGCTCGCCGAAGTGGGGTCAAATCGAAAGACCTGCACCCGGCGAACGGTCTACCGGACGGGAGGCCCTAGTCACACGACATTTACCTTTTATTGCATAGATTACTTAAGTGGCTTCTGACCATTAACGGGACAATTTACCATCACAGGTTGTATTCAACGTGACTACCGGCAGTGGCAGTACACGCTTCGAGTCTTATATGGAACGACTGCTGCACTCGTGCTAGCATTTCAGCCAATATGTCCTAGTATCCTGCAGTAAAATGTCGTTGAATTTCAACTGTGTAGTTGTTGTCTTCTTGCAGACAGCGACTTTCAGCTTGCCCACAAGAAAAGTCTACAAGCGTCAAATCCAGGAACGGGCCGGCCAAGGTACAAGTGTTCTGCCTCGAATCCAACGATTTGGACATAATTCGTGAAGACATGCTTGTATAGTACATCGTGCACTATGGGCTCAACAGCCATCATGTCGGTACCAGAGGTTTCTCCTATTCTGCTGAGAAACGTCTTCTGGGATCCGTGAAAAATGGCCTGTTAGGAGGCTGAAATACTTGTGCGTGTTGAGTTTCTATCAGTGTTCCATGGACAGAAACACCGACCTATGAGCTGATGGTTCACTATCACACACCATACGTTTACACTCCATGAACGCTGACGTTCCACCTGAGTAAGCCAATGTGGCTTTTCAACAGGTCAGTAGTGCATGTTTCGGCGGTTTATCTGGCCGTGACTGGTACAAGTACAGCATGCTTACATACGAGTCAGCTGTCAGAGCTCCACTGTACTCAAAGTGCACACGCCCCAGACTGCTACTTAGGGTCGACTAGGCCACTCGATACAACCTGAAACGAAAATCGCCAGACAGGGAACATGTTTCCAGTCATCAACAGCCCAATGTCAGTGCTGACGGGCTCAGGCGAGGCGTAAAGCTTTATGTCGTGTGGTCATGAAGGGTACACAAGTGAGTCTTCGACTCAGAAAGTCCATATCGATGATGTTTCGTTGAATGGTTCGCACACTGACACTTGTTGATGGTCCAGCATTAAATTCTGCAGCAATTTGAGGAATGGTTGCCCTTCTGTCACGTTGAAAGATTGTCTTCAGTCTTCGTGGGTCTTGTTCTTGGAGAACCTTTTTCCGTCCTCAGCGATGTCGGAAATTTGATGTTTTACCGGATTCCTGATATTCGCGGTACACTCGTGAAACGATCGAACGGGAAAATCCTCACTTCATTGCTACCCTTGAGATGCTGTGTCCCATTCCTCGAGGGCCGACTATAACATCACGTTCAAACTCACTGAAATCTTGATAATCTGCCATTGAGCTGCAGTAACCAATCTAGGAAGTGTGCCACAGACTTGTGGCCTTATATATCGCAGCGCCGTATTCTGCCTGTTTACATATCTCTGCATATGAATACGCATGGCTGTACCAGTTTCTTTGGCGCTTCACTGTATGAAACTTAAAGAACTTCATAATCAAAGATTTAAAGAATAGGAATACTGAATCTCCTTTTATATTTTCCGTCAGTTTTAGGGATGTTAAAGTGCAACATATTTTGCCCATTTATTCATCACATACAATTTTAATAAGTTGGGATTTATTACAGCGCCGAAGGAATGACAACTGCAGCCAGAAGCAGATTTGTTTGCATTTGCAAATCATACGCGGCTGCATTCCCAGAACCCACTGTGATGTGAAGTCTGGGTAATTCGAGACACCGCCTGTCTCTCACAATGTGTCAGTGGTGCAATTAGCTGGGACAGCTTTGCTGGCTACGTGAGGAGAATGCGGTGCAGTATAGGGAGCCTCGGCTCTCTCCCCCAGCAGCTGCGACTGTAGGAGAGGTCCGGCAAAAAGACGGCCGCTGCCACCGCCTCGGTTGATTACGAGACGTGGTGGTGAGGACGCCGGCCGCCGCGGGCCACGAAGCGACGCGGCGCGTCGCGACGCCGTGCGGCGCGCAAATTGGATTGGCCGAGCGCCGCAGTCGCCGCGGCGCCTGACTGATGGACGCCCGCCCGGGCGGCAGGTGGCTCGCGAGGCGCGCGCCCTTATCTGGCCCCGACATCAGCCGGCTGTCATCTGAGCTGCAGACTCTGCGCGCGCGACACCTGATTAATCGGGCGATGGACCGATCTATCTCCGCAGTTAATTAGAGTCGCTCTAGGCACTCCGAGTCCCTTAATAATGATAGGTAGGCTCTAAGTCTCGAGCGTCGCAGCGGACGCTACCGTAGCGTTCTAAATTATAGAGTGTGTTGCAGAAGGTAAAAATTCCACGTATGACGTATAGTACAGGGTGCTTCAAAAATATTCATCCGTTTTTACTAGATTAGATTAGATTAATGATTCATTCCATAGACCCATAAAAGAGGAAATTCTACTGGGTGTGGAACATATCAGATAAACACATTACAAAAATGTAATTGGATAAACTTGAGTTTCATTAATTTTAATGATCGGCAGTCAATAAACAGTAAAATTATGTACATAAATTAAATTTAAACTTCTAAGATTTACGGACTTAATACTGACATCTACTTTCATTAAATCCACTATTCAGACATTTGGTAGTTTCTTGGCTATTACAACCAAGTATTGTCAAAAATTAAAGTAAATTATTCAATTCAGTGATCCTCAGTTAAGAACAGTCAGATTCTGTACAGGATTTAAAATTAAACTTCCACTATTTACAGACTTCAGACTTACATCGGCTATCCATACATCCCCCACTCACACAGTAGGCAGTTACTTGGCTGTTACAACCAAGTATTGTCAAAAATTAAAGTATAATAAATTATCATTAAAAATGGTCTACTGCACTTGTTGAGAAACTCATGGATGGAATAGAAGGAGTTGACCACCAAGAATTCTTTTAAATCATGTTTAAATTGTGCCTTGTCTGAAACTAAACTTTTAATGGTTGCTCGTAAACATTTGAAAATATGCGTTGCTGAATACTGGACTCCTTTCTGGGCAAGAGTGAGTGATTTTAAATCTTTACGTATATTCTTCATATACCTAGTATTGATGCTGTGTACTAAGCAGTTACTTGGAAAAAGAGATGTGATATTTACAGCCGGCCGGGGTGGCCGAGCGGTTCTAGGCGCTACAGTCTGGAACCGCGCGACCTCTAGGGTCGCAGGTTCGAATCCTGCTTCGGGCATGGATGTGTGTGATGTCCTTAGGTTAGTTAGGTTTAAATAGTTCTATGTTATAGGTGACTGATGACCTCAGAAGTTAAGTCCCATAGTGCTCAGAGCCATTTTTTTGTTATTTACAACAAACTTCATTAAGGAATAAATATACTGAGAAGCTGTGGTTAATATGCTCAATTCTTTGAATAGGTTTCGAAATGATGTTCTTGGATTTACACTACTCATTATTATATGCTTCTGTACTCAAAAAAATTTCTCTCTGTTTGTGGAGTTACCCCAAAATATGATAACATATGACATAATGGAGTGAAAATAAGCAAAATATGCCAATTTTTATATATTTATGTCTCCTATGTCTGACATCATTCGCATTGCAAACACATACTTGTTTAGGCGCTTTAGCAGTTCGTTAGTATGTTGCTCCCAACTGACTTTATTATCAAGTTGTAATCCCAAGAATCTTACACTCTCAGTTTCTCCTATTTCCATGTCGTCACATTTTATACAGACACCAGAAGGAAATCTCTTGGAAGTTCTGACTGCATATAGCGGGTCTTTTCAAAGTTTAATGACAGTGAATTGGCTATGAACCACATATTAATGTCAGTAAAAGTTTGATTAGCTCCCCTTTCTAAATTTATATTTGATTTACTGTTTATTGCAATGTTTGTATCATCTGCAAATAACACAAACTTGGCATCTGGTAATGTACCAGATGACAGGTCATTAATATACACAAGAAACAGTGGTGGATCAGGGGATGGTCCTGCAGTACCGGGTAGCTTAACGTTTAAAACTTGAAAAATGTGTAATATTTAAAAATTTGGGAATTTAATTCAGTAATCCGGTACTTAATCTAATGCCTTATGGACGAACATGTGTCATTTCCTTGAAATTTACAATACTGACAGGTCATGTAGAAGTAAAAACAGGTGGGTTTTCAGCCAGTACAAAAATTTTCTTCCAGTATCGGCTAGTGCCTCTATAGGACGATTTTCAGGCTTTATTGATATATAACATTACGCAAATAAAGTAAACCATTAAACACAATATTAAATTATCTAAATTCACTAATTACAAAACCATTGTGCTCTCTCGGCCAATTCATTTCTGCACGAAAACCGATTACAGGAATCACGGACGTGGTCACGTCGCAATTTGTATTTTTAATCCTAAATTTCGAAAACGTACCGAAAATCTCATTCTCCGTCAGGACGGAGCACGCAGTACCGGCGTTTGCATGTGACACCATTTCCGAATGAGTTGCCTCACAGGTAGACTGGTCGTAAGGACCAAACGGATTTCGCAACAACAGTTTATTTTTTGGAGGGGAGGCGACGGGTTGGGTGGTTTGGGGGAGACTCCAAACGTCAAACTACTTCCTCGTCCTACAACTATAGGTGAACAGTGAAGCAGAATAAAAGCAGCATTCAGTGCAGTAACTCAAGAGTTTCATTGTTGTTTGAATGTCTGTCGCGCGTCCGTTGTAGCACAGATTGATCATACGTGCGAAAAAAATCAGAACTTTGATACCAAACATAATTGTTGAAATTGCGCCAAAACTGTATTTGCATGTATATAAAATATACGTAATATTAACGGAATTTTCCGGCAACCCGTCGGTGGTTGCCAGAATATGATAATCACAGCATATCGAGAACTAATGATGTTCTCTACATGTGCAGAGCATCAAGAAGTGCTTCCTTTTTAATATTTAAAGATATATTATTGCAAAATTGAGTGGTCTTTTTGAAAATAAATCTTTGTGATACCGCGCGTAAGTCAATATTCAGAATGTAGATCTTTGTTCCAGTAAAAGTAAGTGAGTAAACCGAAAACCTCACGATAGGAAGTGTCACACTTATTGACGTACTAACGATGTTCTCTACATATGCAGAGCATCAAGAAGTGCTTCCTTTTTAATATATAAAGATATATAACTGCAAAATTGAGTGGTCCTTTTGAAAAAAAACCTTTGTGATACCGCTCGTAAGTCAATATTCAGAATGTATATCTTTGTTCGAGTAAAAGAAATAATCGAACGAAATCAGACGTATCTTCAAAATGATCCAAATTGCTCTGAGCACTATGCGACATTGTATCTGAGGTCATCAGTCCCCTTTGAACTACTTAAACCTAACTGACCTAAGGACATCACCCACATCCATCCCCGAGGCAGGATTCGAGCCTGCGACCGTAGCAGCAGCGCGGTTCCGGACTAAAGCGCCTAGAACCACTCGGCCACAGCGGCCGGCAGACGTATCTTCTATGAATCACCTTTTACATTAAGGACTAACCGAAATTAACTGGGCGTCGCTTGGGGTGTATAACACAACACCAGTAAATGACGATTGATTGGAGAGAGGTGGCACACACTTGGTCCAGCAGCGCTTTGCATTCTGTTAATCTTATAAAGGTAAGAGCCAGTGAAATACAGGGAAACGTCTATGAGAGGGCCATTATGCATTAGCGGAGCCAAAGGGAGCCATTGTGGAATGTTATTGCATTAAAACGGTGTACATGGTAGATGTTAGTCAAACAATAGTACTGCTTATATACTGTAAGTAATATCAAAACTTTCACAATGGGAAGTGTCACACATATTGACGTTCTAACGATGTTCAATTAATGTGTGAATCGCAACTTCATAGAAGCTACAAACCTCCTTGAAGATGGGTCCCATAGATAATATTCACTCAACCAGGATGTACTAACACAGACAAATTTAATAAATCAGAACGTATGCGTATGGACAAATTTGATAGAAGAGTATTAACCAATAAATGCAGCATATTAAAACATGATCACACCACAGGACCAACGGCATATTCTGAGGATGGACGTAACTGAGAGAGAGCTGTAGCTTGTGCCGGCGTACAGGTCTCGGAGAAAAGTATGGTAATACCGCGAGAAATGCATGATTGAACGTAACTGCAAACGCTACCCCAACCTGCAGATTGCGCCGTTGTGTTTGACCAGGAATAGCACCTGTCTGACGTCCTCAATACGTTTCAAGTGCCACTAGTGGTCTGAACTACGTTCTGTGTAGCGGTAACTGCATTATATCGGAGCTAAGTAAATTCTAACGTGGGCAACATTTTGGTGCTCGTATAATAAATGCCTGCGTAAAAAGGTAGCCGAACTGTTTGATGTTTGAAAAGTCACGGTATCGACGATTTATACAACATACAGCGGTAAAATGTCACCCGCTAATTCACAATGCCGACGTAAGTGTTTCTTGAGTGATCGTAACATAATGTCATTGAAAAGAATTTCGACGTAAAAGCACTATGTGAGCAAAAGAATCCGGACACCTGGCTGAAAATGACTAACAAGTTCGTGCCGCGCTCCATCGGTAGTGGTGGAATTCAGTGTGGTGTTGGCCCACCCTTAGCTTTGATGACAGCTTCCACTCCCGCAGGGATACGTTCAAACAGGTGCGGGAAGGTTTCTTCGGGAATGGCAGCCCGTTCTTCACGGAGTGCTCACTCAGGAGAGGTATCGATGTCGGTCGGTAAGGCCTGGCACGAAGTCGGCGTTCCAAAACATCACAAACGTTCACAAAATGTCTCTGAGCACTTTGGGACTTAACTTCTGAGGTCATCAGTCTCTTAGAACTTAGAACTGCTTAAACCTAACTAACCTAAGGACATCACACACATCCATGCCCGAGGCAGGATTCGCACCTGCGACCGAAGCGGTCGCGCGGTTCCAGACTGTAGCGCCTAGAACCGCTCGGCCACTCCGGCCGGCATCCCGAAGGTGTTCCATAGGATTCAGGTCAGAACTGTGTGCAGGCCAGTCTATTTCAGGGATGTTATTGTCCTGTAACCACTCCGTCACAGGCCGTACATTATGAACATGTTCTCGATCGTGTTAAAAGTTGCCGTCATCATCGCGGAATTTCTCTTCAAGTGTTGGAAGCAAGAAGGTGTTTAAGACATCACTATAGGCCTGTGCTGTGATAGTACCACGCAAAAAAACTAGGGATGCAAGCTCCTTCCATGGAAAACACGACCATACCATGTCAACACCGCCTCCGAATTTTACTTTTGGAACAACACGCGCTGGCAGATGACATTTACCGGGCATTCGCCATACCCACACCCTGCCATCGTGTTGCCACATTGTGAGCTATGATTCGTCACCACATACAACGTTTCTCCACTTTCAATCGTCGAATGTTTACGCTCCTTACACCAAGCGAAGCGTCGTTTTGAATTTACCGGCTTGATTTGTGGCTTATGAGCAGCCGCTCGACCATGAAACCCTAGTTTTCTCACCTCCCCTCTAACTGTCATGGTACTTGCAGTGGATCCCGATACTGTTTGGATTTACTTTGTGATGGTCTGGATAGATGTCTGCCTATTACACATTACGACCTTCTTCGACTGTCAGCGGTCTCTGACAGTCAACAGACGAGGTCGGTCTGAACACTTTTGTGCTTTATGTGTCCCTTCACGTCTCCAATTCACTATCACATCGGAAACAGTGGACCTTGAGATGTTTAGGAATGTGGAAAATATTGCGTTCAGACGTATGACACAAGTGACACCCAATAACCTGACCAAGTTCGAAGTCCGTGAGTTCCGCAGAGCGCCCCATTCAGCTCTCTCACGATGTCTGACTAATGAGGTCGCTGTTATGGAGTACCTGGCAGTAGGCGGCACCACAATAGACCTAATGTGAAAAACGTGTGTTTTTTGGGATGTCCGTATACCTTTAATAACATAGTGTATACAGGGTGTCCCATTTATCTTGAGCACTCTAAATAACAGTTTGTCCAGATGCAACTTACAAAATGTTTCAAGCAAATGTTCTTTAGTCGTCAGGTGGACATCAATCAGCATGACTGCCTTCGTTGTAGCTTTGTTTTTTACAAAGATACGAACAGCGGTATGATTTTTTTAAATGGCACCCTGTATTTTTAAATGGCACCTATTCAGGAATGTATCACAGTGTTCCATTCACTGGAACACAACGTTATTAATTACATAACACAACACTGACGTTGACACTCCCACAGCTTAGTGCAGGTACTCGGGGTAATGGAACACATCCACGTGCTGACGCTGACAGAGGACAAATGTAAACATAAGAACAATGCACACTCGTCATTTCGGTAAACCATAGTCAGTTGAAGAGTTGTGTGAGTAGAATGTACACCAACGAAGTGGAGGTAGAAATGCTACTCATCCATGGGGAATGTAAGTTAGCAGAACAGTAATTGTAATAATGTTTTCTTATGTACAGTAGGTTAGTCCTTTTAAATACTGTTATGTAGAGTAGGCACATAGTAAAGGCTGTCCTTCCCACAAACTGCATCGACATAACGTTTCTTTTATTGTTGTTGTTGAAGGTAGGTGAAATGCTACGCAGGCAGTGGAACTGCACAAAGAAAGATATTCTGACAAGAATCCACCTTCCCGATGGATGTTTCTTCGTCTTGAATCGACGCTTTAGGAGATGACGAGTTTCCACCCACGATAACGCAATCGTTGTAGCACTCGCACAGACGAAGCTGCCGAAGTTACTGTTCTCGCTTCCGTTGCTATGAATCCACATTTGAGCACGCGACAGCTTGAATACGAGATTGGCATTCCTAAAACGAGTGTACATCGCATTCTTACACATCACCGGTTCCGTCCTTACCATGTACACCTACGTCAAGAATTGCATGAGAATGATGCCCAGAACCGTGTACAGTTCTGTCGGTGGGCACAGCAGCAAATCCTCGCCAACCTGAACTTCTTCTCGAATGTTCTATTTACCGATGAATGTATTAAAGATGATGCATTAAAGACGTTGTCTATCGCGATATTCCAACAATTCCTGAGGACATGCAGGGGCTTGCTTGTAATTCTCTTCAGCAGACAACACTGGAAGCAGTAAATAATTCTTTCATTCAACGAGTGTTATAGTGTACCGGTGTCCAGGGTCACCACTTTGAGCACCTTTGAATGTTGTACTCCTGGGCAATGGTACAGGAGAGTCAAAGTCAATTTCGTGTTATGTTTTTACTTGGTTTTCATTAGTTTTCTGACAACTCCAGCAAGTGGACGAGATTGTGATCCTGGGCTCAAAGTCAATGTTGTGCTACATAATTAATAACGTAGTGTTTCAGTGAATGGTGCACTGTGATACATTTCTGACTAGGTCTTTAGGAGAGGAAATGAATTACCAAATAAAAAATGCAGGGTGCCATTTAAAAAAGTTATACCGCTGTTCATATCTTTGTAAATAACAAAGATACAACGAAGGCAGTCATGCTGATTCATGTCCCCCTGACGGCTAAAGAACATTTGCTTGAAACACTTTGTAATTTGCGTCTGGACAAACAGCTATTTAGGGTTGTCAAGATAAGTGGTACACCCTGTATATGACAGCTGCTAAAGGTACCGCAGAACTGGATGTCGCACTGGAGAAATTTCTCAGCACCAAAAAACACGAAAGGAGCTGCAGTGCATCAGTGATGCAAATGCCAGTAACAGAAAAACGTGCTGATGACGCGATAAAACTTGCATTATGGAGAAATGGAGAAAAGTCATATGGTCGGCTGAGTCCTGTTTCATACTATTACCAATTTTTAGCCGAGTTTACATCCCAAGAGTAAAACGCGGGGCTCCGGTGATGATTTAGACTCATACAGTGGAATTCCTGTGTCCTCGTGAATGCTCTGCAAACTGCATTACTGCCAGGGATTATAGGATTCCCTTGAAAACCATATTAGAGACCATGTTAGAGGCAACTGGAAGCTGCCGTGGATTACAATGGTTTTCCTACACAGTAATAGACATGGTAATCCGTTGAGTTTTGATGTTTGCATATTTTTCTTCATACCTGAATGTCACGGTTCTTCATCAGCTCCTATACAGATGACATGCGTACCTCTGCGTCGGATTCCATTTACGAGATGGCGTAAACGCGACAGAGTAAATCAATACGTGACTGCTGTTGCAGTTGACAACAGAATGCATCTAAAAGTCAAAATGGTACAACATATGTGGATAGTATTATCTCTGGGTACGCAACAGCCGGCGCACCTCTTTCTGCTCTCCCAACAAGAAAAACAAAAACAGCAATAAAGACGTTGTCGCGCTGCTTGGAAGGAATTTTGTCTTGATTCTAAAAAGTTCGTTTCCTGATGCAACGTACGTGTCGTGGCTGCAGGGTCCTGCAAGACAAGGAGAACAGTATGTCTGCCCATTCAGGTGCTATTCGCGTGGAGTACATGAGATAGAACTCTCCCATGCTACATTCGTATAGCAACTGCGATATCCGGACTAATGTGAGCAGCAGTTTTGCGAAATGATAAACTGCAGTCTCGAAAGGTCACGATCCTGTGGCTGTTGAACTACGACGTATGCCTGTAGGCGCTCCTCTTTCGTACCCAAGACATAACACACAATCATTTCACAAGCAACCAACCGTTCAGACGAGATTTCTGATTTAGTAGCCAGCTGCATAATCTTTCTTAACAGAACGTAGACAACGCTACTCATGCCATGTTCCTGCAGTTGCACTGAAATACTGATAACTTGCGTATTGTAATGCAACTTGTCGGTATGCCTGCTTTTTTCGTTAAGAATTGAAGAACCGCATACAAGATAACTTAGAATACGACCCAAAGAGATCGAAACTGTCAACTGTATATGTTCTATAATTTTGATGTAAACGTGCATTGACGAAGTATGATGTTGACATAAAATTAGCTATTTTATGAGAAACACAATAATTTTTGTGTTACTAATAAACTTGACGGTTTTGTTCATTTCTGGGGTCGTGAATATTTAGATTTAGTATGATAATCACACTTACGGAGTAGACAACATTCCATTAGGACTACTGATGGCCTTGGGAGAGCCAGTCATGACAAAACTCTACCATCTGGTGAGCAAGATGTATGACACAGGCGAAATACCCACAGACTTCAAGAAGAATATAATAATTACAATCCCAAAGAAAGCAGGTGTTGACAGATGTGAAATTTACAGAACTATCAGTTTAATAAGTAACAGCTGCAAAATACTAACGCGAATTCTTTACAGACGAATGGAAAAACTGGTAGAAGCGGACCTCGGGGAGGATCAGATTGGATTCCGTAGAAATGTTGGAACACGTGAGGCAATACTAACCTTACAACTTATCTTAGAAGAAAGATTAAGAAAAGGCAAACCTACGTTTCTAGCATTTGTAGACTTAGAGAAAGCTTTTGACAACGTTAACTGGAATACTCTCTTTCAAATTCTGAAGGCGGCAGGGGTAAAATACAGGGAGCGAAAGGCTATTTACAATTTGTACAGAAACCAGATGGCAGTTATAAGAGTCGATGGGCATGAAAGGGAAGCAGTGGTTGGGAAAGGAGTGAGACAGGGTTGTAGCCTCTCCCCGATGTTATTCAATCTGTATATTTAGCAAGCAGTAAAGGAAACAAAAGAAAAATTCGGAGTAGGTATTAAAATTCATGGAGAAGAAGTAAAAACTTTGAGGTTTCCCGATGACATTATAATTCTGTCAGAGACAGCAAAGGACTTGGAAGAGCAGTTGAACGGAATGGACAGTGTCTTGAAAGGAGGATATAAGATGAACATCAACAAAAACAAATCGAGGATAATGGAATGTAGTCAAATTAAATCGGGTGATGCTGAGGGGATTAGATTAGGAAATGAGACACTTAAAGCAGTAAAGGAGTTTTGCTATTTAGGGAGTATAATAACTGATGATGGTCGAAGTAGAGAGGATATAAAATGTAAACTGGCAATGGCAAGGAAATCGTTTCTTAAGAAGAGAAATTTGTTAACATCGAATATACATTTAAGTGTCAGGAATTCGTTTCTGAAAGTATTTGTATGGAGTGTAGCCATGTATGGAAGTGAAACTTGGACGATAACCAGTTTGGACAAGAAGAGAATAGAAGCTTTCGAAATGTGGTGCTACAGAAGAATGCTGAAGATAAGGTGGGTAGATCACGTAACTAATGAGGAGGTATTGAATAGGATTGGGGAGAAGAGAAATTTGTGGCACAACTTGACTAGAAGAAGGGATCGGTTGGTAGGACATGTTTTGAGGCATCAAGGGATCACAAATTTAGTATTGTAGGGCAGCGTGGAGGGTAAAAATCGTAGAGGGAGACCAAGAGATCAATACACTAAGCAGATTCAGATGGATGTAGGTTGCAGTAAGTACTGGGAGATGAAGAAGCTTGCACAGGATAGAGTAGCATGGAGAGCTGAATCAAACCAGTCTCAGGACTGAAGACCACAACAACAATCACACTTAATGTTTACCATAATTGTTCCAAGAGATAGATTCAATAGAAGACTTTATTAACTTATACTTTCATGAAATAATAAACAGGTTTAAGTCTTTGATGAAGAAAATCGATTATATCGATCACCTAAAGATGTATAGGTTTTGAAATTGTTACATCGCTGTTCTTGTCCATTTCGAGCGTGTGTTACTTTTTGGCGCGAGAAAGCTGGAAGTTGTCTGTTCTTGTTAAGACATGTGTTACATCGCAGAAAGTGCAAAATGTAAAGTACATTAATTTTGAAGAGAAAATATGTTCCTTTTTCATGTTCATATTGATTCGTTGTATAGATAAACCATACTCGGGTTCCTCTTTGCAGCTATGGTATGAAGGAATCAGTGCCAAAGAAGAGTAGAACCGACAATGAACGACGAGTAATAAGTTCAAATGTTCAGATGTGTGTGAAATCTTATGGGACTTAACTGCTAAGGTCATCAGTCCCTAAGCTTACACACTACTTAACCCAAATTATTCTAAGAATAAACACACAGACCCATTCCCGAGGGAGGAGTCGAACCTCCGCCAGGACCAGCCGCACAGTCCAGGACTGCAGCGCCTTAGACTGCTCGGAGAAATAAGTGAAGAGCAAAATAGTTATTAATGATTCTTCTCTATTTGTTAATTTTTTAAATAGCTGAAGATTACAAATGCCCAATACATACGCAGTTTGTGTTTAAAATTTGTAGTAAATAACAATATAGCAATTAGACGTGGATACTTTTAGTGGTTCTAAATTGAGTACAGAGGTCAGAATATCCAGATATACAGTATTTTGGGACAATTTGCGCTTCGGTAGGTCTCATAGCGACGGCGATAGTAGTTCATGTGTGGTATTTGCAAATTGGCTGTATAATAGACCAAACGCGATTATTTGGGTCAGACATGAAATAAGAAATAATTCCATTTAGTAGTTAACGCTATGATGGTTCGTTTAGTGGAATGTAAAACTATATATATTTCTTGAGTCTGGTCCAGTGGAGGAACCCTGCTACGGACTGCGGCCTTACTTCGACTGCACGGAGGATGATATCTGGCTAATGGTCCCTTGTATTGTGCAGCGACATGGTGAACCGGAAAGGCAGGCGTACCTCATATGCAAGAGGATATCGATCGTTGGCATTGTGAACTTGCCCAGCTAACATTTGCTACGAAGTTCATGAGACACCTGGAGTCGTTATGGAATCCCAGCCCCTCTGTGAACACACCGCTATTTATGTACGCGAGACGGATGTAAGTTCTTAGCTGCAACGAGTTGCTTCCCCTTCAGGAAGTGGACCTGATGGCTTCTCGGCCACGGCTATAGAAGAAAATCGCTGTAACGCCAATGAGAAGTCGGTTTCACTAATTTTAGTGAAGGAAACAAATGAGAAAACAGGAAAAAGTATGTCGGTGTACGTGAGCTTGGGGGTAACGCAGACGTTCGCACTTAGTCTGGTGTGGGCGGGCAGAGTGCAGACCGTAGCGAGAATCTATGGAATGTAATCAACACTAAGGGAAGAGGTTGGGAGCTCTACCTAGAGCGGCTGAAAGCGGAGAGACGCAGTGTTGGCCGCGCAAGGTAAAGTGCTGAAGGGAACTCGCTGTAGTTTATTTGCGGGTAGCAGGGAGGCATCCTGTTCCATAGGAGACCAGAGGACAGTTAGTCTTATCTTACTTTAGGGAGTCGCCAGCGGGGTGTCTGAGTTCCTAGGGATGTTACTGAGGCAAAGATAAGCATTATAATTAAGTGTTTGTGAATGATTGAAGATAGGAATTACTGTAGAAGAAACTTAGTAACTAATTGATATTGGCGAGTCCTACTAAATACTTAATTTTTTCCTTCTTCAGCGGTTTAAAATATTTTCAATAGTCGCTCTACTACCAGAGTTCGGGTAATCATAGCGTTCGGTATATGTTACTGAAAGGAAAAGCTCATAATCTAATTTTATCATCTTTTATGCTTTCCGTCGTTCATTGGTAGCTTATATATTCTTGGACATGTGATTCGTCTAGTACAACTAAATGTAAGGCTGTTTATGTTATGTTATAAGCGTTCCGCTTATTATTAGCGTGAAGCATCTTCAGTGGCTTGTAACACGGATTTTGGCTTGTAATACGGACTTGTTTTTGTACATAATGATTGTGTTATATAACAATGGCAGATTCTGTTATTTGTTGTTTGCTTGTTGTTAGATGAGAAACAACTTTTTGTAGCAAAAGTTTCCTGAGGGTAAATAATTATTTATTTCTACCTAGGAATTGTGATCTTACTAGTGCACGTGTGCCGTTATGAATTTGTACTCGTGTGGTCTACACAATAGGGATGACCCAATATCGGTATTTTACGAAAGCATTCTGACCGAGCACCTCAGTTCCGATGTTCACTATGGTACGCTTTTGTTGTGTTTACTGTATGTATTGTTGCTATTTACTTATAATGGACACATAAGATGCTAGAAATATGAAAATAGCCTTTCTCTCTTTCCTGAACACCTAATAAAACATAGACATGAACCATCTATCATAGGACAGAACATGGAAGTGGTTAGAATTAAGTCAGAGCAGAAAACTCCTAACATTTAAGTAAAATACTCACAAACAAAGAGCCTTTGAGAAACTTCCTGGCAGATTAAAACTGTGTGCCGGACCGAGACTCGAACTCGGGACCTTTGCCTTTCGCGGCAAAATGCGCTACCACCCTTTTTTTTTTTTTTTTTTTGCCACCTATGCTACCCAAGCACGACTCACACCCCATCCTCACAGTGTATTTCTGCCAGTACCTCTTCTCCTACCTTCCAAACTTCACAGAAGCTCTCCTGCCAACCTTACAGAACTAGCACTCCTGAAAGAATGGATATTGCGGAGATACAGCTTAGCCACACCCTGGGAGATGTTTCTAGAATGAGAGGCAAATGATAGACAAAGGTCCCGAGTTCGAGTCTCGGTCCGGCACATAGTTTTAATCTGCCAGGGCACACTCCGCTGCAGAGTAAAAATCCTATTCTGAAAGAGCCCATGCAATGAACTATGAAGTAATAAATTACTAAATCATTATAAGTAACAACTCATTGGCCAAGTCAACAAGATTTAACGATAACTCAATATTCCCTTAAAAAACAGGACCTTGAAGATGCTTCACAATTAAAAATAGGTGAAACACATATGGCTCAATACAAAAATTATTTGATTTACTTGCATTAGACGAACCACATGCGCAACATTCTGGTTGGAAGCATTGTTGTCGATCATCCGGCGTCGATGTCTCTGCAGTTCTGCGATTCTACTGACGGATACTGAAGTGTTGACATGCAGGTGTCTGATGATCCATATTTAAGAAATGACACTTGTTTCGCAAGATGATGTCTTAATAGTGAGTCTGGTGACCAGATTACACGTACAAGAAGATCCTTTAAAGTAATCTTAGAGACGTTTATGG
This sequence comes from Schistocerca piceifrons, assembly GCF_021461385.2. Lineage (NCBI taxonomy): Eukaryota > Metazoa > Arthropoda > Insecta > Orthoptera > Acrididae > Schistocerca > Schistocerca piceifrons. Next base: position 1,158,741,538 of record NC_060138.1, on the reverse strand, counting down.
ACGGTGTTAAAGGCATCTGAAAGTGAATGCTTCTACTCAGATGACTGATAAAGGTGGTGGTACATCATAAATGACTGTGAATAGGGACCGTTATATTGTGAATGATTTCGAGCCTCATTCACGAAATTCCGCAGTCAGTTTTCCAACAGGCTGATTCGCAGGCACAAATGTACTAGGTTATTTCCAGTTCCGTACCCTCCTTCTTGTTCGTGCTGTGTCAGCCATGTTCGTTGTCAACAACATAGGTGAGTGTCATAAACGCCTTTCCAATATGGTAATGCAGGAAAAGATATTTTCGTCAGTTGGGGAGTATAACTGATGGGACCCAAGCGTCGACATTCCTAAGCTGTCGAGATAGCACCGAAATGTACTCAGACGCATTGATTAGCATAAAAAAAGGAAGTTATCTTAATATGTTTTGTATCTAAAGTTAAAATGAACGCAATTAAATATCATATTCATATTTATGGATATTTATATTCAGCTTCAAATATAAAAAAATATGGAAACACCAGAATCATAACAAGCTGCGATTCGTCATACGCCTCAGCATGGATAAAAGGAGGTCCTGCATGGTTCTTAACGGTTTCTTACATCATTCTTGCATCAAAAAAGTGGCAATTTCAGGTAACGATTCTGGAGGTTGATTGCGATCATTGACGCGTTGCTCCAAAATAGCCCGCAGAGGTGACATAGTACTCAGATCTGGTGAGCGTAATGGCCAGGGGAGATGTGGCAATTTATCCTCGTGCTCACAAAAGTTCTGCACGATGCGAAGTGTGTGAAGAGGGGACCCGTCGCACTGGAGTACAGCATCACCGTTCGAGAACAAATACACTACTGGCCATTAAAATTGCTACACCAAGAAGAAATGCAGATGGTAAATGGGTATTCATTGGACAAATATATTCTACTAGAACTGACGTATGATTACGTTTTCACGCAATTTGGGTGCATAGATCCTGAGAAATCAGTACCCAGAACAACCACCTCTGACAGTAATAACGGCCTTGCTGCGCCTGGGCAGAACTTGCATGGCGTGTACAGCCACACCTGCCCATGCAGCTTCAACACGATACCACAATTCTTCAAGAGTAGTGACTGGAGTATTGTGACGAGCCAGTTGCTCGGCCAACATTGACCAGACGTTTTCAGTTGGTGAGAGATCTGGTGATGTGCTGGCTAGGGCAGCAGTCGAACATTTTCTGAATCCGGAATGGCACGTACATGACCTGCAACATGCGATCGTGCATTATCCTGCTGAAATGTAGGGTTTCGCAGGGATCGAATGAAGGGTAGAGCCACGGGTCGTAACACATCTGAAATGCAACGTCTACTGTTCAAAGTGCCGTCAGTACGAACAAGAGGTGACCAAGATGTGTAACCAATGACACCCCATACCATCACGCCTGGTGATACGCCAGTATGGCGATGACGAATACACGATTCCAATATGCGTTTACCCCGATGTCGTCAAACACGGAAGCGACCATCATGATGCTGTAAACGGAACCTGGATTCATCCGAAAAAATTACGTTTTGCCATTCGTGCACCCAGGTTCGTTTTTGAGTACACCTCCGCAGGCGCTCCTGTCTTTCATGCAGCGTCGAGGGTAACGGCAGCCATGGTCTCCGAGCTGCTAGTCCATGATGTTGCGAACGTCGTGCAGATAATTGTTGTCTTGTAAAAGTTCCCATCTGTTGACTCAGGGATCGAGACGTGTCTGCACGATCCGTTACTGCCATGCGGATAAGATGCCTGTCATCTCTACTGCTAGTGATGGGAGGCCGTTGGGATCCAGCACTGCTTTTCCGTATTACCCTCCTGAACCCACAGATTCCATATTCTGCTAACAGTCATTGGATCTCGACCACCGCAAGCAGCAATGTCGCGATATGATAAACCCCAATTGCGATAGGCTACAATCCGACCTTTATCAAAGTCGGAAACGTGATGATACGCATTTCTCCTCCGTACACGAGGCATCACAACAATGTTTCACCAGGCAACGACGGTCAACTGCTGTTTGTGTGTGAGAAATTGGTTGGAAACTTTCCTTATGTCAGCACGTTGTAGGGGTCGCCACCGGCGCCAACCTTGTGTGAAAGCTCTGAAAAGCTAAGCATTTGCATGTCACAGCATCTTCTTCCTGCCGGTTAAATTTCTTGTCTGTAGCATGTCATCTTCGTGGTGTAGCAGTTTTAATGTCCAGTAACGTAGGATGGTGCGGATGAGCCAATATGATCATATAATCCTTCACTGTAATGTGACCTGGCAGAGTAGACCTAGAAATACAGCGATTTGTCTGCCCAAAACGTCACCAATTACCCGCCATGTTTCTGTCCTGGGACTTAAACTCGGCCAGAAGCTGGAAACAGTGTGAAACAAGACTCATTCGACAAAATTATTTCTTCCATTCCTCCATAAACAATCTTTACTGGCTTTGGCACCTGTTTTCCTGTTACGGAAATTTCCATCACTGATAAGTTGTTTTGAAATTCTTGCTCACTTTGCAATTTCTTGCCTATGGAGCTCCCCCTCTTTTTTTTCTTTTTTTCTTTCGTCTTCTTTCGTCTTCAATGACCTTCTGTCACGATCACTCAGAACACACCTTGTCCTCGTTGTGACTTAGCGGATGGCGTTTTTCCGCTTTTACTATTGGGGTATAAATTCGATATGGTACGTCTTGAAATATTAAATACTGCGGAGCGGTTACGGAACCATCCACCGTACGAGCACTGACGGTTTGACCATGTTCCCATTCAATTATCTCCGAACTGTGGCCTAAGCTCCAGAGGTATGCACTGAATATACATCACGGTGGTTAGACCTAGGATTTCCTACGTGACCGTAGTGTGGTGGAAGAAGGTAGAACAGCGGGTTGCAGCTAAGGAGCTTGCTGAGGTCCAGAGAACGGCCTGCTTAGCCATAGCAGGCGGAATTAGCAGCATACCAAACGCTGGGATGGAAGTCATGCTAGACATGCCTCCACTACATGCCTCCACTACTTCTTTGGCTCAAGATGGAGGCAGCAGTTGGGGCATACAGACTTAAAACTGGCAAAAACTGGATATGATCGGGATATCCAGAATTACACACTAAAGTAGTGAGTGAGGTAAATATAGGAATGGCTGGGGAAATGGCGGCCGACTATATAATAGCTCCTAACTGCTTCAGCAAGTCTTACAATATAATAATTGCAAGCGGGGAGCAGTGGGAAAAAACAGTTCGACAACGTAAGGGGGATTTTGTCTGGTTCACTGATGGGTCGAAATCAGACCAAGGCAGGGGTGTAAGGGGTTCAAAAATGGCTCTGAGCACTATGGGACTTAACAGCTGAGGCCATCAGTCCCCTAGAACTCAGAACTACTTAAACCTAACTAACCTAAGGACATCACACACATCCATACCCGAGGCAGGATTCGAACCTGCGACCGTAGCGGTAGCGCGGTTCCAGACTGAAGCGCCTAGAGCCGCTCGGCCACGCCGGCCGGCTGTACGGGGTTCAGCCAAGGCTGGAGGGCATCATCTCTCTAGGAAATTTGGCCTCGGTATTCCAAGCTGAAATCAGGGCATGTGTGGAGAAGAATATTCGTAGGTGCTACAAGAGCCGTAGCTTCTACATCTATTCAGACAGCCAGGAAGCCGTGAAATCACTGGCAGCGCTTGAAACGAGATCTAAGATTGTTGCAGAATGCCACAGGGCTCTGATGGAGCTAGGGGGAAGCAATAGCGTAATCCTACTGTGAGTCCTTGGCCACTCAGGGATCTGTGGCAATGAACAAGCCGACATATTGGCCAGAATGAGGGCAATGACTACATGTATTGGACAGAAACCTGCTCTTACAATCACCAAGGCTATGATCAAACTAGAACTACGGAACTGGCTTAGGAAACAGCAAGTAGAATATTGGCCCAAGGTCCATAAACAAAAACATGGTAAGGTAGTGATGCCCAACCATGTTTCAAAAGGAGGTGTGTAATCCTGGAATTGAACAAGGAAGAGATCAAACTCATGACTGGACTGATGACAGGCCACGGGAATTTCAAACAACACCTACTCACAACGGGTATCACGGAAGAAGGTAGGATCTGTGATGAGGGTGAATAAACTGCACCACATTTAATCTTTGAATCCATCACACTGGAGAGTAAAAGATACAGATTCTTCGCGTCAACTAGACCTGAAGAAATTGTGTCTATCAAATAACTGGCAATGGCACTCCTTGAACTATTTAAGGGCATTGCTTGACTTTACTAGACATACAGGGAGCGATACCGCGCAAAAATTCGGTTTCGGTGCGGGCAGTGGCGGGTTAGACCTAAGCTGTTTTAGCTTCCCAGTCAGAATCAAATCACCCAAATCAGTTATCTCCGACATAATGGACTCATTACACTGAACACCCTTCTGAGCACCATCAACACTTACAACGTATTGAGGACATCGCACAGGTACCGTTTGTGGTAAATACAGCAGCGCAACCTGCAGGCTTGGCTACCACCTGCATTTATGTTAAAGCATGCATTTTCCGCAGTTTTTCCATATTTTTGTGCAAACCCTGTATACGCCCGAACATTATTACTACGTAAAACCGCGATATTGGTACAGTAAGATATCCGTATAGGGCGTCCAGTATGTTGGTTACAGCCCTACATTTTTCCATTCAAATTACGGAAGGCTTAGAGGAAAATAATAGAGTTTTCTTAACAGTCTGAGAAGATCTGCTGCACAGTGTGTTTCCGTAAGACTGTACAAAAATATAACAGGACTTACAGAATGCTCTAGCGAAGGAATTTGAGATAGGGAACCAGGGGTCGGAACAGCCAGCTAAAGGAGATATGGAAGTAAACTTGTCTACCGTTTTGCCTAGTATTACTGTTTGCCAGCATATTTAACAGTAAAATTCGTACAAGTTAACCCGTATTGTGCTGCTTATTTATATGTACAATCTTTATTTACTGCAAGGAAGCAAGGAGGACAAGCCTAATTATTAGCAAGTCATGATGCAGTACGCCGTCGGAATGGCCACATATTCTTGAGGTACGTGCAAAGAGTCATATCTGAGTTGTTGGAGAATGTATTCTTGGCTGTTCGTGAGAGGATGTGGATACAACATGTCGGTGCGCCGCCTCACTTCAGTGTGATATCCGCAAACATCTCAGTGCTGTATATCCTGTTCTCTGGATTGATAGGGGAGATCCTATTCCATAGCCGCGATGTCACCTGACTTGAATACTCTTCGTTATTTCCTATTGGGATATCTAAAGTCACTTGTGTTTGATGTCCCAGTAGATATGGAGATGGAATTAGTTGCCAGAATTGTAGCTGCCTGTGACGTGATTCGCAACACACCAGGGATATTTGTCCGGGTGCTTCAGATTCCTGTTCGTCAATGTCACGCTTCCATTTAGACTGATGGCCGTCAGATTCAGCACATTTTGTAAGATACAGTGCAAATGGTACGTTGATTGTGTCAATGACAGTACTTGAAGGTAACTATAACTAATGTAAATGAAAAATTACACAGTACTGTGATTTTATTCTTATTATCTCCTTAAGCTTGCTGCTGCGACCCCAGGTACATACCTCATATTATTCAGTGTCCTGTTAAATTTTTGCACGCTCTTACGGAAACACCCTGTTATGCAGAGTTACAAAAATATTTGTACTATGCATTCGACTAATTTAACGTTAACATTATCACACTTGTACTACAGTTGATTTCAATGTATGTGTTATGTAATTGCACACATTTCGCTGTTGTTCATTAAAAACAGGTAACTGCACAGTTGTTAGTAATCGTGAGTTGCATTCCAAGAATGTATGCAGAACACACAAGCCTAGCAGATCAGGCTCCAAACGTGAAGGGTCATCCCCTAGCTCCTGATCTCCGGTGTATTGTCACTTTGTGTAGAGTTATTTTTTGGCTTTTATTTTTATAGTCATACTTCAGTTTACTGACAGTCACAGTACCGCATATTCAACTCTCACGCATCATTCAATTCACAAATTTGAATAACGTGTTTGCCATAGCTTAAATGTCACCCCACAGCAGATGGTTCAACAGGAAGAAGTTAAGGTGCGCAGTATATTTATAAGAAACTGTATCAACGCCTCTGGTTACAAACGTTAAATTTAACATTTGTGGAGTATACAGAAAACGGTAGAGAATACTAGTACTTGGCTGGACTACATCTCAGTGTGAAAGTGAAAACTCTGCAATAGGACAGTCGTACAAGAAGAAGTTTTGTGTGATTTAAATGTGCTGCGTAATTCTGTTAAATCTGTAATGCTCTGAAGGACAAGAAAAAAGCATCTTGTATAAAAGGGACAAGGAAGGCAACGAATGTAAGATAGACTGTCACTAGAACGAAACGATTTGTGCGACACAGATCACTACTCGCTTTAATTCATTTGCGTAATTCTGTGTTACTCCAGAAGTATGCAATAGAAGGGAAGGTATCTGTTAACAGAGCAGAAGACAAAATCGAAGCGAAGGTTCAACTCTTCTTCAGTTCCAAGATTATTTTGGGTTGACGGTGTAGTTACAATAGGCCGGACATAAGTGATCCAAATTTGGTCGAAATTAGACAGTAGCCGCCTAATCTGTTACAGGAAACTGTCGACACTGCACTGTTAACTGTTCCTCGAAATTAAACGAGAATTAAATGCGACACACATTTTATGTGGTGTTAAATCCCCCGTGTATGTTCCATAAATCATTCCACCCGATACATTAAAAGGTAAATGATCCCGCAATTGATGGGAATAACTGTCGTCGCTGAAACAAAAGCGATGCGTCATAATTGTTCACAAAAGTTCTACACAACAGTCGACATTTATAAATGAATATTTTGTCCGTATTCAAAGGCGAATTTAATGAAAGACTGATAGAGGATGAATAATGTTGATACTCGTATGGTGTTGTTTCTGAAGCTATATTTGGAGTTTCTGAACAAGCGTTTGTAATAATGGGGATCATGTAGTTCCAAATCCACTTGAAAACTCCTATCTGGTAAAGAAATAAAGCTTATGAATATCCATTTAGATTCTAGAAAATAAAATCTTCCTTTTCTTTTCGGCTATTTAGTGAATCTCTCTAGTAACCAACTCTCTAAAAACATCCTATTCGTAGTACCCCAAGGACCGCCGAAAGAAAAGCTAAAACTTTTTAGTCCAAATGATGAAACTATAGACTAAAGAAGATCATTGAATGAACATCTAGAAACATTTAGGAGTGAGAGACTTCTAGAAATTGTAAGTGCTAAGTATGAAGAGATAGAGGGAGACCATGGCAAACGTGGAAAATAATATTAACGCAGTAATTAAAATTCGGTCGCTCAATCGATAGAAAAAAAGAACAGGATACCTCATTTTCTATATACTGGAACAAGTTATTTATTTCTCGAGGTAGATGAATATTTTTTAAAATTTTGTTCCAAGTATATATCTTAAAACAAGGTATTTATTTTCCCATAAGAAGGTGATTCATTTTTGGCCGGTTTCTTTATCAGTACCATCGACGTCGCACATGGACACATTTCGTGAGGAAATATTCAAAATCAACCGACGACTTGAGACGAAAAAGGCGTGTATAATAGAGTAGGTCCATAATAAATTTTAAAAAAATGTGTTTTCAAGTGCCAAACTGCAAATCGAAAGATCCAGGCTTCGATTCAAATCGGTAAAACGATTTTTCCTTCCACTTCCAACGTCTTCCACAACTAGCAACGACTTTTTTTGTGAAACGCGCTAACCTTGGTTCTTAGTGCAATTTAAACTTTAGGGCCTCCTGTATCTGGGCGGACAGGTCTGTTCAAAGGGCATAGGAAAGCAATTCCATATCCCCATCACCAACATCTGTTCAGGATTAAAACCGACGTTCACATAGATGGTGCCATTTGCTTAAAATAATGGCATAGCTTGCATATCAATGAACTGTCGAGTAGTTAAGCATATGTATCATTACAGCTGTTAGTCATAAAACTGTTAATTTTTTCGCTAGAGAAAGAGGAAGTATTGTCACTAAAATTTACCGAATAGGATCGTGTAACGCTAAAATAGCTGTTATGTAATTATTTGAAGATAATGCCAATTATATTTTTCTGTAACTACTTTTGAGCAAATGGGGCAGAAAAATTTGGAAATATTAACATCCAGTTTCTAAACATCAACAGACATCACCAAGTCCATTGAAGGTATTTTCTACGCTTTACTCTATGAGAAATAATCCACTGAAGTCTGTAAAAAATAGCGGCACCAAGAATCTTCTGAAGCTTGAGTTCTCCCGGCGTAAAGAGCTTTCCACCACGTTCCGGGGTTGCTGCCACTTTATGTCTATTACATGACAGGGTAAGTCGAGTGACAACGAGGCAGCCATCTTACGGCGACTCTAAGTACTTAAGGTTCACGTCTGCTAACGACCGCCACGCTGTCGCATGTATGCACATTGGTCCTGGATGCGTGACCGAAGTTGTCGAATTTAGCGCTTTTGAATACTGCAGTCATGCAGGTGCATACGGAACACTGTCGTTGCACGAACAAGTGCTTTGAAATGGCGGTCCCCAGGGACAAATTATCAACAGTTAGACGTAGCATTAAGCCCAAAGGTTTGCCTTTATGATGAAATTAATGAACCCCCAGGACTCACATTCCATCCAGCTACAAGCCGAGATCCGATTAATAACACATTTCTTAATAAACGATTCCGAAACGCAGAATTATTCCGTCGTTTCAGAGATTTTCGTGGTAATGGGATTCATGAGGATACTTTGTACAGATATGGTACAATTACCGGATTGCGTCATGCTTGATGGCGTGTAAAAATGATCAGTTACAAGAGGAATCAGAGCAAAGAGCTGTTCAAGTACTGGGAATTCCTCTCAAATATGAGCAATTGTTCACCTACATTGGGCAGAATGTTAGAAATTTTTTTATATTAATTTCCCTTTGTTCTTTTACGGGATATTGTGAACACTGTGTAGCAAATCTGATATTGGCAATAAACAAATTATTAGCACTGAAGAACTGTGTATGTTCTCTGACACTCAGAATTCAGTGTGCCAGTGCTCCCAAACTGAATGCCTCTAATTCGTATGCAGTTCCAGTGGAGCGTGACCAAAAGGGTGCAGAATGACAAAGAGATTGCTTATCTTCAACATTTCTATCGTTTTCAGTAGGAGACAAATGTGAGCTTTTTCAGGCGTTCCTCGCGTAAGACACATTTCTCGCTACAAGTGGAAGAGCAATATAAAATACGCTCAGAAGCCGGCAAAAAGCTGGGTCTCCTAAAGCGTAACTTGCTAAGTTGTATCCGTGGCACCCATGACATAACTTTCGTTCTTCTCTTACGCCACTCAGAAGGACACCTTTCTAGAACACTACACAAAAGACGTGTTAAACACGTATGCAACTGTCTATAAATAGTTGGCTGAGAAAAGATTCTGTAAAATGAACCTGTATTCAGAAACTAGCCCTGGTGCTCTGATTGTAAGTTCTGGATAAACAAGACTGATTCTATGTTAGCTCTTAAGGTCTTGTCAGATACAGCCTCCACAGGACCTATCAAGCCAACACAGTGGGGGGCGTTATACATACCTGGAGCAGATGCCGGTTATTTTCATTCTTACGCAGCATCGTAGTTCACTACCCGGTCATCGCTACTTCGATCATCTTCTGTTTACTAGCTCGACACAGGAATCACTGTTGAAGCTGCATGTGCAGTAGAGATGCGTTGCGGTTTGAAAAACTTTGGACACACTGATCGTCCCTCCTTTTTCGAACATAATAGCTAGAACGACACCTTTTCGATACGGTAATTATGTTGTAATTCAGTAGCTTGTTGTAGATTTAAGAGCAAGAGTATGGATATGTTATAAGATCCTGGTCAGCAATCGAAGACGATGAGGTGCCATTCCTACGCCTAATGTTCCCATAGCGCGAATCTCTCCCGGCTATTTCGCGAAATGAGATAATAGATGGTTCGTGTGGATCCTCGTCTCTGTGCGAACATGACAGTTTCCGGACTGAAGCTGTATGACGTGGCTGTAGGATCCTGCATTTTCAGGCGTTTAGTATGTGCTCTCAAGCGCTAGCCTCATGGGGTTACAGTGTATTGGTCTCTTTACACCATTCATTCCATAGCTACGTGACAATCGTGATAATCCAACAACGAGTTCAGCAACCTACCGTCTTGATAGACCACAGTCCTGCATGTGGTGAATTACCACATGCCCCAGCAGACTTTTCTGTTTCATGCCCCCGGCAGTACATGAACTTCGCCAAAACGAGCAACAATAAATATCTATCAGTCCATGGTTTCACGGCGATGTGTACTGATAAAATACTCTCCAGTACTCCTCGGCCTTTGTGAAGGTGCCACTTGACAATGTCCGAGGAGTATTCGACCGAAAGCTCGTGGTTTTTAAACTCCTTGACGCGGACGGAAGGTCGAGAGAACTGTATCAAAACATTAAATTTAATTTCTGGGTAATCTATCGCTACATAATGTAGGCGATCTTACTCCTCTCTGCTTCGTGAGGCTTTACATCCACACACGACAATTTGACGTTTATTACATGATATTAAAATAGAAAGCATTGTTATATGGACAGAAAAATCTCACACAGGTGAGACAAAGTCAGCAAAACGAAACGAGACATTCATACTGGCTGACAGTTTGTATTGTGTTATCAGGATCCTCACTTTGTCAGTCATATGGCTTTGACGAGCAAGAGTATAAAGTCAGTGACAGAATTTTCATCAGCGCAACAACCATACGTATTTAGCTTTAGTGAGATTTTCGTGGGTTACTGTGCTCAATCCAACAGTCCAAAACGAATTATGATTTGTACGATACTTGCTTGTACTTCAGCAAGTAGAAATATCTCATTACACCGGTGAGTAGGATTTTCGAGGGAAATGAATATTATGAAAATAATGCCAAGGAAATTTCGCCTCTTTCTGCCGCCTTTCAAGGGACAGGCGGAGAGGATCGGAGACAAAGGTTATCAACCGGTAATGAGGACTCGTTACAGTCGAAATTCCTTTCCCCTGTAGGGTGCCTGCGGGTTCGTTCTGATGGAATGGTGTATCTCTGTTACAGATTTTCTGCATTCAGGTGTTTCCGATGACGACACAGGATTTCCGAAAATTTCATTCAGTTTGTTTTGAGAAAAATTGTTGACTAGCAAGGTGTGTTATATAGCGCCTCAATACCTTAAATATGAAGGGGAGAGGTATATAGGAACACATGATGTTTCTTGGTCGGTGGTTCAATCTAGCGACTGATTTCAGATTCATATGAAGAAATTCTCAGTAGAAACAAAGAGAAGTAGTGCACTTGCCCGTGAAAGGCGAAGGTCCCGAGTTCGAGTCTCGGTCCGGCACACAGTTGTAATCTGCCAGGAAGTTACAAAGATAAGTATTTTTCGGCATTATCTACCATTTTTATTGTTGCGAGACATAAGTTCTGTTTAGCTCTACTTATATCATTGCTTTGAAATACATTGGAGATGTTTGGTGGCTATTGTCAATTCTTCAGTTACAGAGTTTACGTGGAGTAAAATTCATTGTATTTTTTAAAACTAGTCACATGGACGGCTAAGCCATAGTTCGTCGCACGTAAAGCCATATTGTATCTTGAAACTGAAGAAAGTGTTCTACCATGGAAACATGATACTTGTAAAAATACTGGATTTCTTTAATATTTTAACAATTTTTTCTGTCTTGGTAATGGAAGTCTGTGTTACTTACCAACAGCTTGTTTTTAAATAATTTTTACTTGTAACTGGTTTTCATTAAATTTCTTCTTAATTTGATTCCACTACTGATTATTTGTGTGTATTAGAGTAATAATGTAACGCAAAGACTGTTAAATATAGTACCGATAAGATTTCCCTGACTAAAACACTTTTAGAACTGAATAGAGTACTTGTCCCTTGATACCTGACCATATTGTATCTTGAAACAGCTGCCGGCCGCGGTGGCCATTCGGTTCTAGGCGCTGTAGTCCAGAACCGCGCGACTGCTACGGTCGCAGGTTCGAATCCTGCCTCGGGCATGGATGTGTGTGATGTCCTTGGGTTAGTTAGGTTTAAGTACTTCTAAGTTCTAGGGGACTGATGACCTCAGATGTTAAGTCACATAGTGCTCAGAGCCATTCTTTTTTGAAACAGCTTTTCACATTTAGAGCCCTTCACCTGCCTTGAGTGATTTTTGTGATTCCGGAAAAAGACTACAGCACCCATAAATTTAATGCTATATTTCAGAAAGGGCAATAAGAAAACGTATTGAACTTCTACTATAGCAGTGTATGGCAGTGCGTGACCACGTCCAAGAGGGCAGGTGGAGGACCTGTTCGAAGGGCTGGATATCCAGTGAATGGACTGCCCTTCCCGTTCGCCCTACCTCAATCCCATCGAGCACGTGCGGTATGCATTGAGAAGACGCATTGCAGTACGCTTATAATTACGAACGCCCATCGCTCAGTCGTGCTGGTGGAGGAATAGTATGACGTACCAACCTTGTGGTCAGAATGGAAGCACGTTGCGGATTATGCAGTGCTGTCTATGTGGACACAAACACTATTAAGAACCATGTACCGCCGTTCGTAATGTTCAGGGGACAATCATGATTTTGCGCTGACATTAATGCAATTGTTGTCGTTGAGTTAATGTGTTTTTTTTCTCATTATGTATCTTCTTTAGTAAGTTTCTGTACTATGGCAGTTGTTTCTATATATTGTCCTAGCTTCATCCAGCTGTAATACTTGGCAGTGGCATATAATGCGCAAGTTACTTTCTTCCTCCAGTTTTTCACACCATGTAAAACTGGCACGGAAAATATTTCTTGCTCCGTAATTTAGGCAATCTAGCGTACTTCTACCACACCCTGGGTCGATGATGTAAGTTTGGTTGCAAGAAATATTTTCCGGATCACTTTCATTCTCCCCACCCTGTATAAAGAAGGAGTAGCGCAGCGAGACTTGCCTCAAAATCACGAGAGATCACATTCCAAATTGACTGTAGAACCCTACTAATTTTTGCAATAAACGTATATGTGATGGCCACGCTAGATGAAGCTAGAATCCGCCACACTGTAGACATTCCACGATAATCTGTTTCTATATAAGATCAACAGTTTTATATTAGTAGACATTCAACATAAAGTAATTAGGATTACGATATTTTACAAGCAGTCAATTGCAGTCGCTGAAATCTAATATTATCTGCTTATTTATATATATTTCTACACAACAAGGTTGCCTGTTTCAGCTTCCAACGTCATTCTTATGTGCATCTGTGGTTGTTGTGAATAACGAATATTATTTACATGTTACTTATGATAAGGAATTTCTTTTTACATATACCATATCTACTTACGTCTAGGTGGAAGTGACGGTCATATAACATCCAGGGGTCAATCGTGATTTATCTGTTGTGAAATATAATGGTCAGTTCCAATTAGATGTAAGTAGAAATGTAGTCATTAAAAATACATTCTTGATCATAAGGAAGATGTAAATAGGAGTGATTATTCAAAAATGTTCAAATGTTTGTGAACTCCTAAGGGACCAAAGTACATAGGTCATCGGTCCCTAGACTTACACACTACTTACATTCAGTTAAACTAACTTACGCTAAGGACAATACACACACACACACACACACACACACACACAGGCCCCAGGGAGGACTCGAACCTCCGGCTTGAGGGGCCGCGCAGCTCGTGACAGGACGCCACAAACCGCGCGGCCACTCCGCGTGGCAGGCATTATTCACTACACCCATAGGAGCAATTGAAAATGGCACTGCAAACTGAAACAGGAAGGCTTGTTGGGCAGAAGTGTCTAGAGATATGTATTAATATTAAATGGTAACTACTGGAATTGATTTGTTGCAAAACTGTTTGTTGACTAGCGGGGAAGGGGGTGGGATGGTGGAGGGAGACGAAGATGAAAGAATGGTATTTAGCTAACAATAAATGTATTGTAAAAGTGTCGAAAGTTCATCTGTAGCCTTTGGTCCACCCTTTGAGTATTCACTTGTTCATTTGTTTTTACTATTGTTAAATACGTGGTTTATGAGTCAAAAATGGTGTCAGATACATCATACAATCTCCTGGGAGAGTCAGATACATCATCAAAACTCCTGGAAGTTACAGTACACGGGGAAATAAGTGAGATATCAAATTTAAAAAGTTGTAAGTCAGGAAAGTGGCTAGCATTTAGTTGTTGTTAGGATGCTGAAAAACTGTAGGATTTTGTGGCCGGTACAGGAATTTTTCCGAACTGCATGGTAAGATGCTTACGCATCAAGTGAGAGTAATACAACGGAAAGTGGCTCGAAAGAAACAGAGCTCGTTCGCTAAACGAAATTAAATAACAAATATAATGATACACTTTTCACGAAAGACGCCAGACACACATGATGAAGAACAGAAAATTTAGAGAGTCGCTTTTCAGACAGAAAACGGAATGTTCTTCATCGGGTCACAGAGCGGTTCCGTTGAGATAGTAAAGATAAAATTAAACGCTAGTAGTGCACTCAGACTTATAATAAGCGATGATTCTGAGCGTTCAGACGCGAACGAAAGACGAAAAAATCTAACAATAGCGGACAATAGAATGCACCATTCACTTGATAGTAGTTTACCAGGAACAAATGTGAATGTTGGTAAATTTATCCTGTGAAATCTAAATTTAGCTCTATAATTCACTATTCTTCCCTTCCTTTTTTGTTCAGTGTTAAAAGTCGGGCCACAACGGCCTGTACTCAATTAACGATTTAACTGTGCCATTTGAAAATGAGATCAAGAGCGTTCTCGATCCAGATAATGAACGAATTTGCGGAACCGACTTAATTGACCTAACTGAATTTAATTTTAATTACGGCGTACGTGACCGGTGAAGGGACGTTCCAAACGCGGCTCTCCTCTGCCCCTGTGCCCGTTTGCAAAAAGTGGGGGGGGGGGGGGGGCAGTGGTCGAGCTGCTGCTGCATTCTATAGGCTTCTTATTCAATAACTCAGCTCTGCTGTAATAAACTGGAACAACTTAGAAACTATCAGGCTGAATTAAATTTTTCCGACACATGCTACTTTTCTCTGACTAGAAACCAGAGCCCCGAACATGTAGTGGAGTGCTTATCTCTTGCATCTAGAAGAACAAAAATTTGTATTTAACCAAGAGTCGTTCAAGTAGTAACTGGCCTTCACAGGCGATGTGAAATGGTAAGAGACAATGCAGATTCTCATAAGGAGTCAATAAAAGGCAAACCTACTACGTGGTGCTTGAACGTATTAAATTATTCCATGCTTAGTCCATATCACACAGGCCCTCGTTCTTCAAAAGAACTCCTCATTGCCTTTCATTATGTATGTAACTTTACATTTGACAGTGATTTATTTTCATTTTGTAATACTAGAGAATTAAATTATCTCTAAAATGTCATTTTCTCCATTGTAATGCACAGCGTAATCTCATTCCGGAAGCAGAGTTGTATTCTGCCTTACAGGAATGGGAGTTAGTTCCTATGGAAAAATCTCTGCCGATTTTCTTCCCCATCCTTGTCTAATCCAACCAAGTGTCTAGCCTACATAAACTTCGTCATTTCTGAAGCATGGAACTGTAATTTTGATCTCCGCAGTCTTTTCGTTTTGATTCTCAGTTTTTCATCATGTACTACTTTGTTGATGATTTCTTCATATAAACGTGAACAAAGATGATAATGTCTTTGCTTGAAACAAAAATGTCAAAGCAAGGAACATTAGGCTTGGTTAAAATGGCTCTGAGCACTATGGGACTTAACATCTGTGATCATCAGTCCCCTAGAACTTAGAACTACTTAAACCTAACTAACCTAAGGACATCACACACATCCATGCCCGAGGCAGGAGTCGAACCTGCGACCGGAGCGGTCACGCGGTTCCACACTGAAGCGCCCTTAACCGCACGGCCACACTGGCCGGCGGAACATTAGGGTTTGATGCGTAGTCGAAGACGAGGTCGTTAGAGACAGGCTCCGTAGTCGCACTAGGGAGGATATAGAAGGAAAGTGGCCATGACTTTAGAAAATGGTTATCACTGTATTCACTGTATGTGATTTTAGGCAAACCGGAAACAGGGTGGTCGGACGGAGATATGTAATTCCACCCTCGCCGACACAAGTCTTACCACATCGCTACCTCGGTCGGTACAGGCATCACATCGATGTTAATAAAATATCGCTAACATTATGTTTGTATAGTGTGCATATTACGTAAGTTAAGTGACGAATTCATCTGTCGAATAGCTTTGTTTACGCAGTATTTTAAAGTAGCACTACTGCGAGTTTCGCTGGAGGAGTAAACTGAAATATCAATATCCTTCACCCCCTCTCACCCCAAAACCTACTTCCGCCACCACTCTCAGACATGTTGAACATTACTCATCATCTCTAATTTACACCCACTCAACAGTGATCTCTCTACAACCCCCAACATACACGCACGCACACACACACACACACACACACACACACACACACACACACACACACACACACAAACAAACAAACACACAGACACAATAAAGTATTTAAAAAGTTGGCAATTCTCATCCGCACAAAAAACAAGTGAATAAACATATCACTGTGCTGAGTGTGCAGCACGTGAAAACAATAACACTCTTTCCTTGCGATGTTTAAAAAGTGAGGTGAAACAGAAAAATCGCAAATGCTGGATAAAAAAGCAGGCCCTTGAAAGGCGATAAATTATGAAAACAACGAACAGCATCGGTTTTTTTTCCGCTTTTCAACCTATGCTTACAGCGACAGTAAAGACACAGCACTTCGGAATACGTAAAAAAATATCGTAGGTAAATAGTGTGGTAACGTTATACAAAAAACACTGTATTAACCTATAAATACTAGTTTTTAGAGTCACACCGGTACACAGAACCATATTTCCAGATAGGTCATAGAAGGTACTTTATAAATGAATGCGAAACGTGGGTGACGAAAAATGCCCTTTAATTGCAATGAGCTTCAGAAGGAAAAGCACAGATCTCACACTGTTCAAGAAAGGCAATAGGAGTAATGGAATAAATTAAAGGCCCGTATCACTGAGGTCGATATGCAGCAGGATATTGGAATATGTATTTTGTTCGAACATTATCAATTAACTAGAACAAAAGTTATTTAGACAACATCGTTCTTGTAAACTACAACTGACACTTTACTCATAAGAAGTACTGAGTGCTATAGACAAAGGATTTCATAACTGATTCCGTATTTCTAGATTTGCAAAAGGCTCTTGACACCGTACGGCATAAGCGGTTTATAATAAACTTGCGTACTTATCGAATATCGTCTCAGTTTTGCATCTGGTTCGTACTTACCTCTCAGAGAGGTCATAGTTCATAATAACTGACTGAAAATAATAGAGTAAAACAGCAGCGATATGTGGCGTTCAGCAAGATAGGCCCTCTGCTGTTCCTTATCTGTATAAACGATTTAGGAGATCTTCCGAGCAGCCGAGTTAGGTTATATGCAGATGATGCTGTCCTTCGTCGTCTAATCAACGCATCATAAGGTCAAAACTATGTGCGAAATGATTTACAAAAGACACCTTAATGGTGTGAAAATTGTCAGTTGATCATAAACTATGATATATGTAAGGTTATCCATATGAGTGCGAAGAATAATCCTTTAAACTTCGGTTACACGACAAATTAATCAAATCTAAAGGCCGTAGGTTAAAAAAAGTACCTAGGATTTACAATTACCAACAGTTTAATCAGGAAAGAAGATACAGGAAATGTTGTGACGAATGCATTCTCTTTTGGATTACTGCTCCGCGGTGTGGGAAATCATTTTAAAAAAGGCGTTTCTCGTTGCGGTGGGATCTTCAGCCGGACGAAGTGGCCAAGCGGTTCTAGGCGCTACAAAAAATGGTTCAAATGGCTCTGAGCACTATTGGACTCAGCTGCTGAGGTCATTAGTCCCCTAGAACTGAGAACTAGTTAAACCTAACTAACCTAAGGACATCACACAAGCCGGCCGAAGTGGCCGTGCGGTTAAAGGCGCTGCAGTCTGGAACCGCAAGACCGCTACGGTCGCAGGTTCGAATCCTGCCTCGGGCATCGATGTTTGTGATGTCCTAAGGTTAGTCAGGTTTAACTAGTTCTAAGTTCTAGGGGACTAATGACCCCAGCAGTTGAGTCCCATAGTGCTGAGAGCCATTTGAACCATTTGACATCACACACATCCATGCCCGAGGCAGGATTCGAACCTGTGACCGTAGCTGTCTCGCGGTTCCAGACTGCAGCGCCAGAACCGCGCGGCCACTTCGGCCGGCTCTAGGCGCTACAGTCTGGAATTGCGCGACCGCTACGGTCGCAGGTTCGAATCCTGCCTCGGGCATGGATGTGTGTGATGTCCTTAGGTTAGTTAGGTTTAAGTAGTTCTAAGTTCTAGGGGACTGATGACCTGAGAAGTTAAGTCCCATAGCGCTTAGAGCCATTTGAACCAATTTGGGATCTTCACTAACCTTCTCCTTCGAATGCGAAAATATTTTATTGTCGCCGTCCTACATATGGAGAAACGATCATCATAATAAAATGAGGAATACCAAAGCTCGCACGGAAAGATATAGGTGTTGGTTTTTTTTTTCCTCGTGCTGTTCGAGAGTGGAGTAATAGAAAATTAATGTAAAGGTGGTTCAGTGAATCCTCTTCCAGGCATTTAAGTGTGAGTTGTAGAGTATCGGTGTAGATGTGGTTACAGATGAACCAATAATAACTGAAATACCCAACGTGAAAAATGCCATAATTCTGTACGGTCTGCGTCTATGAAAATTCATCAAGTTGTTGAAGCTGTATAAAGATTCTGCTTCGTAATTTTGAATTATTAATAAATCAGCTGGTGAATGAATGTGTGTCTGCATTTTGCTTTAAAACGATACATAGAAAGCCTGTCACAGATCGCCACCTGTAGAAGAAATATTCAAACGGTGTTCAATATGATATTTGGGCGATCGGTGATTAATGTGTCTGTAGTAACAGGCGACACACACACATCGAAAACAAGAGTGTATTATGAGCACTACCTAATAAAGTCGCAGCACGTGGTGTAGAGGTTAGCGTTTCTAGCTCTGGATCACTGAGTCCCGGGTTCGATTTCCAGCAGGGTTGAGGATTTTCTCTCCTCGGGGACTGGGCGTTTCTGTTGTCCTCATATTTTATCATGATTCGTGGAAGTGGCTAGACTGGACTGTTTAATGCTTTGGACTTCGTATGGGTGCTGATGACCATGCAGTTTAGCACCCCACAAACCAAACATCATCATCACTACGTAATCAAAAGCGTCTTGGCCGCTATCTAATCCGGAACTGACCGCTAGATCTCACAAGAGGCGAACCCTTCAGTATAAATGTATGTGGGGTATGATCTGTTGACAGTAGGCAAGCAGTAACAGCTTAACGGGTGTCAAGAGAGCTCAAGACTTCGAAATGGCTCAAATGGCTCTAAGCACTACGGGACCTAACAACTGAGGTTATTAGTCCCCTAGACTTAGTACTAAGCTAAGGACATCACACACATCCATGCCCGAGGCAGGATTCGAACCTTCGACCGCAGTAGCAGCACGGTTCCGGATTGAAGCGTCTAGAACCCCACGGTCACAATGGCCGGCCTCAGTCACTTCGAACGTGGACTGCTCTTGAGGGACATTTCCAAGACCTCCAAAGTTGCCCAAATTGCTGCTAAACCAAGACCAGACTGACATCACGTACTGACTGACAGGACCGTTGGACAATGTGGAGTGTGGTTGTAAAAAATTGCAGGATATCAGCATACGAAAGTACTCGTGAGCTCCAAAGTGTTCATCTATCACAATGACTGTGCATAGGGTGTTAAAAAGAGCCAGCCGGAGTGGCTGAGCAGTTCTAGGCGCTACAGTCTGAAACCACGCGACCGCGTGTAGTTCTAAGTTCTAGGGGACTGATGACTTCAGAAGTTAAGTTCCATAGTGCTCAGAGCCATTTGAACCACTTTTTGTAAAAAAGAATGAGTTACAGGGGATGAGCAGTTTCTCATGAGCCATACAATTCAGTTGTCAGTGTTAAACGACATTTCAGGTGGTGCAAAGAGTGACGCTGTTTGGCAGTGTGTGACTGGAAACGAGTGATTTGAAATACTGACAATACGACGGAAGGATTTAGGTTTGGAGAATATCTGGGGAGTACTACCTGTCATCGTGTAGTGTCAGGAGTGAAGTGTGGAGGGCCTGGTGTTAAGGTGCTGGATTGTTTTTCGTGTTTGGAATGTACACCCCTTATTGTACCTAAGAAAACGCTAAATGCGAGAGGATCTGAACACATTTTACTGCTTCGTGTACTGTTTACAGTAGTGCAACAGTTCGGGGACAATGATCGCTTGTATCAACATGGCAATGTACCGTACCACAAAGCAGTACCTGAGGGGCAATGATTTGTGGACAATAACATTCGAGAAATGGATTGACCCGTCAAGAAACCCGATAAGTCCAGTGATCTTTGTGATTAGAACTTCGCTACAGACCCCATCGTCCAAAATCACTACACTCTCTGCTTTCTGCTGTTGGGGAATAATGGGCCGCCACTCCTCCACAGACATTTAGACACCTCAGTGGAACTGTCACCAGCAGAACTTAAACCATCGGAAAGATGAATTGTGGACCCACCATGTATTAATGTGCAGTAACAGGTGTTTTTATGCTTTTGATCGGATAGTGTGCACGAAAAGAAAGACTACTGCAATTCTCTCACCTCCGTGTGCATAGTGTGTTTCACTGACGCTCTGCTGTCTATAAGACCGTTTCGAAAGTGAATACACAGTGTAATATGAATGCTCATACTGCTAATATTATTGATGTTTAGCACGGTCACACTGTTTTTCAAGTTGCACGGTCTGATTTCCCATCAACTGATGTTGAAGTTGGTTCTGGTTACGTATGGCTTACTGTTGCCGTTACTCGTTTGATTCTGCATTACAGTCTTCAGCTCTTAATTCTCGAAAGTTTTCTGGCTCGCTTTTTGTTAGTATATAGGACTTTTATGATTACTGAATCTGAAGTCCAGCGGAGGATGCGAAAATCTGAAACAGCAACGATGATGAACCGACAACGGAAGCCAGACACTTGCCCTTGGTAGACAACTCTATTTTCTTTGTGGGTAGTCAGTATTTTGTTTTGTACATGCAAGGGGGGAGGGGGCAAATAAAACTGGCATGGAAAATATTACATGCACCTTATGATAGACAACCCAACTCAAATCACAGTCCCTTTTTGGGGACTTTGTATCTTGTGTTGCCTAACTTACGGTGAACATAACACTTACCGAGTCAGTTTTGTTTCCTCATATTCTTTTCCTATACCGTTCTCCGAAAAACTTGCTTATTTCTTATATCTTTTGTCTCACAAACTGTTCTATCCAGGCACGAGTGACTGTTAGTCCTCACTGCTTCATCTCTCCCTGTTACTGCGTACCTTGCTGGTATACTGGACGTGATTAAACGAGAAAAAGGCACAGCGGAAGCTTAGGCTGTTGGCAGAATCCATCTTCTATCCCGCAGATTTACGGGGACTCGTTAAAAAAGTCAAGAGGAAGTGTGTGCCACACTGGGACTCAAACCTGTAATTATTCCAGTAGCTGGCAATGCTGTTATCGACCAATATGTCCAGGCCCAGATTACAGCTCTCCATGGTATCTTCAATTCTGCGAGAACTTCCCCTCTACTTGTAAGACTTCACAGATTCGGTCCAGCATGATTAAAAACAATAAGAGCATTTACCGTGAAATTCAACATTCAGGTGCGTATACGGCTTTAATCTGCAAGTTTCATTTACGAGAATCCTTTGACCAATATTGACTGCACGGAAATGTGGAAACGAATTTCTCAGCAACGATAAAACAGTGTGGAACAAATCTGTTTACCGCACTTCATCGCAGAAACGAATAACCAATCAAATCAGTGGGAGAATGCTTATGGCATTGCACCTTTATGAGGAGATACACTGCTGGTCATTACCATATGAGTTGTACGTAAGTGACGTATCTTCAACGCAGATGGACATGGAGAGTAATCTGCAGTGGGATACGCAAGTAATTATCACTTCACTGCACATGCACAAATTACGTTGTAGGAGGAGTAACGCCGTACACGTTCTGCAAAATTTGTAAGGGAAGATTGCGCAGTAGGTTTCACACTTGCATGTTGTCTGTGGTATTTCCGTGTTACTCCTTGTTGCAGAAAGAACTAACGGCAGTTGTCGGATTTCAACAGCGGCTGGGTCTTGGGTTATGGTCCCGCGATATTCATGCTCAGGTTGGTCGCGGTTGTCAGGTGAGGATTGAACTGTTGGGCTTGGGCTGACTGGGTCCCTAGAAGACCGGCAGTTTTGTCCTGCAGGATCTTACATCTTCGTCTCGTACCTTGAGCCAGCTAACGGATGTGTTCACAGCATGACATGTATCGCCAAAGACTGTGTGAACACTTCTCAGCGCCATTGACTGTCAGCACGGCTGCAGTTATTGCGGCTTTCTTTGAGACGACAAAGAGAGAGGCATGCCATCACTCGTGCACCCAACGATAAGAATGGACACAGGAGTGACACAACGCCGTATTTCAGACTACTCATGATACTGCGTGCATCATCACGACGAATATATTCCTGTGTGTAGGATGCAAGCAGGACTAATGGTTGCAATCTGCACTCGCCATCTCTATTTGGCCCAGCACCTGGCGTGACGCAAATCATTGCTATTCGGTTTACGCTGAGTGACAAAAGCCGTGGGTTAGCGATGTGCACAAATACATATGGCTAAAGTATCGCGTACACATTGAATAAACGGGCAGTTCATGGGTGGAGCTGTCATTCGTACTCCCACGTGAAAAGCTTTCTGACGTGATTATGGACGCACGACGAAATTAACAGACTTTGAACGCGGAATGGTAGTTGGAGCTGGAGGCATGCGACGTTCCATTTCGGAAATCATTAGGAAATTCAATGTTTCGGAATCCACAGTGTCAAGAGTGCGCCGAGAGTATGAGTTTTAAGGCGTTACCTCTCACCCAGGTCAAAGCAGTGGCCGACGGCCTCCACTTAACGACCGAGAGCTACAGCGTATGCATTGAGTTGTCAGTGCTAACAGACAAGTAAAACTGCATGAACTATGAGCGGATATCAGGCTGAAACGTACGACCAACGTATGTCAGAAAAGTGCGGCGAAATTTTCAGTTAATGAGTTACGGCAGTAGACGATTTGCGCGAGAGCTTTTGCTAACAGCACTATATTGCCCTCAGCGCCTCTCCTGGGCTTGTGGCCAAATCGGTTGGACCCTAGACGAGTGGAAAACCGTGCTTTGGTCAGATGTATACAGACTGTAGTTGGTAAGAACTTATGGTAGAGTTCAAGTATGCCGCAGACCCAACGAAGCCATGGACACAGGTTGTTAACAAGGTACCATGCAAACTGGTGGTTCTTCCACGATGACGTGGGCTGTGTTTACATAACAAGGACTGGGTCCTCTGGTCCAACTGAATCGATCATTCATTGGAAGTGGCTACGTTCGGTACACCATAATTCCTGTACCACGCAAACAATGGGGCTACAGTCGTCTGGTGTGAGACGTTCCCGGGGGGTTCGCTGGAGGCCGAACCGTACAATAACCCTGTGTTCGGTGTGGGGCGGTGGTGAGATGAGTGGACTGCTGTACCCTGTTGTGGGGTTGTGTACCACTGAGGGCTACGGCGGGAACGAAGCTCAGCGTCGTTTATAGGTCCCCATTACAGTACAATACAATACAATCACATGAAGTGCGGTTGTGATTTTTAGAATTATTTGTGTTGCTTCGATAGGCTTGCAACAACATAAACAGTATCGTGCACATAGTTCTATGAAATGCCACACTGTCTCTTCGGAGATTCATGGTTCAAGTCTAAGTAACGCTGCCATTGAAAAATTACGTTAGATATATTAATGTCCTTCTTTACTGTCCTCAGCAATGGCATATTGTGAGTAGCTGGTCTTTCGTCTCCTTAGAACTGTTACCAGGCTCCAAGATTTTGTCTGTATGCGTGACCGAGACATGTGCTAAGTTGACAAGGCACTTGACTGGGGTGAGGATAAAATAAATAAAGTCTATCATCTAAGGATGGAGATCTATCGTTGACATCTGGGTCCTGCATCACAAGTCGTCGTAGTCCAAAGAAGATAAACATAACGTTTAATAATGTGAAGTGCTTCATTTTGTGTTGATGATGTCGTTAACTTTTTTGATATTCGTAAATTACTTCGTTTTTTTCATAACACGGTATGATTAATTCGTTATTTGAAAACTGACACGGGTAGCTGTTTTGCAACTTTGCTCGACAGTGACATGAATATTGACAAAGGCGTTTATTCCATAACATTAATACCTAGACAGCACTGTAATTATATACGAGAAAGAGGTTTTAAAACTAAACTGAACATTGGTAACATATATTGAAGAAAACAAATATGCAAATCATGTTTTTGTTTGCAATGACGTACAACGATACAACAACATTTTATTGCACACTGCCACGTGTAAGTCTTCACTGTCCACCACAGTCGTAATCCGATCGTATATGTCAAACAATAAATCAAGATCTTTTCGGTGATATCAGTTGTTAGGCAATAAATAGCAGCGAATATAAAACGAAATATGGAAACTGAGTATCTGATTCAAACTGGTGTTATATACACTCCTGGAAATTGAAATAAGAACACCGTGAATTCATTGTCCCAGGAAGGGGAAACTTTATTGACACATTCCTGGGGTCAGATGTTTCACATGATCACACTGACAGAACCACAGGCACATAGACACAGGCAACAGAGCATGCACAATGTCGGCACTAGTACAGTGTATATCCACCTTTTGCAGCAATGCAGGCTGCTATTCTCCCATGGAGACGATCGTAGAGATGCTGGATGTAGTCCTGTGGAACGGCTTGCCATGCCATTTCCACCTGGCGCCTCAGTTGGACCAGCATTCGTGCTGGATGTGCAGACCGCGTGAGACAACGCTTCATCCAGTCCCAAACATGCTCAATGGGGGACAGATCCGGAGATCTTGCTGGCGAGGGTAGTTGACTTACACCTTCTAGAGCACGTTGGGTGGCACGGGATACATGCGGACGTGCATTTTCCTGTGGGAACAGCAATTTCCCTTGCCGGTCTAGGAATGGTAGAACGATTGGTTCGATGACGGTTTGGATGTACCGTGCACTATTCAGTGTCCCCTCGACGATCACCAGTGGTGTACGGCCAGTGTAGGAGATCGCTCCCCACACCATGATGCCGGGTGTTGGACCTGTGTGCCTCGGTCGTATGCAGTCCTGATTGTGGCGCTCACCTGCACGGTGCCAAACACGCATACGACCATCATTGGCACCAAGGCAGAAGCGACTCTCATCGCTGAAGACGACACGTCTCCATTCGTCCCTCCATTCACGCCTGTCGCGACACCACTGGAGGCGGGCTGCACGATGTTGGGGCGTGAGCGGAAGACGGCCTAACGGTGTGCGGGACCGTAGCCCAGCTTCATGGAGACGGCTGCGAATGGTCGTCGCCGATACCCCAGGAGCAACAGTGTCCCTAATTTGCTGGGAAGTGGCGGTGCGGTCCCCTACGGCACTGCGTAGGATCCTACGGTCTTGGCGTGCATCCATGCGTCGCTGCGGTCCGGTCCCAGGTCGACGGGCACGTGCACCTTCCGCCGACCACTGGCGACAACATCGATGTACTGTGGAGACCTCACGCCCCACGTGTTGAGCAATTCGGCGGTACGTCCACCCGGCCTCCCGCATGCCCACTATACGCCCTCGCTCAAAGTCCGTCAACTGCACATACGGTTCACGTCCACGCTGTCGCGGCATGCTACCAGTGTTAAAGACTGCGATAGAGCTCCGTATGCCACGGCAAACTGGCTGACTCTGACGGCGGCGGTGCACAAATGCTGCGCAGCTAGCGCCATTCGACGGCCAACACGGCGGTTCCTGGTGTGTCCACTGTGCCGTGCGTGTGACCATTGCTTGTACAGCCCTCTCGCAGTGTCCGGAGCAGGCATGGTGGGTCTGACACACCGGTGTCAATGTGTTCTTTTTTCCATTTCCAGGAGTGTATATCGAATGTGCTGTGATTGGAGCAACAGGTAATTAAGAGAACCGATTGATATTAAACCGCTATTAGCTTCCATTAATTTAGTAACAAAGCACGATTCATTCCAAAATTTTAAACATGGCTGAAGGAGCAAGTGTTGAAAATCTTCACGGTAAATGATAATCCCATTCGTTCCTTTAGGATCTAAAAATGTTAGCAACATAGATATACTGTACTAAACCACTAATGTTTAATATTTATTTAAATTGATTCCAAACAGAGATCTGCTCAAAGCTTGTGTCTATTGATATTAAAAGCGATTATCCACTGAACGCACATCGATTACCGTGGTAAACGGGTGTAGATCTGGAAAAAAAGTTGTATGAAGGCGCAAAGTGTATCGCTTATTAAATTCCTATCACTATAAGGTTTCTATCTTAAAAGCTTTCTAGCTCTAAATTCGTGTAACTGTTAGCTCTCTAGATTTTTTGCAAAGTATAATGATTGTTAGACACTAAAAGAGGTCTTCTACAGAGAGCAGAAACTACCATCAACAATTCTATAATTCATCTCTTAAATATCATTGATCAATAAAACAGTTATAAT
Organism: Schistocerca piceifrons; assembly: GCF_021461385.2. Lineage (NCBI taxonomy): Eukaryota > Metazoa > Arthropoda > Insecta > Orthoptera > Acrididae > Schistocerca > Schistocerca piceifrons. The sequence continues at coordinate 1,158,714,786 of NC_060138.1, read as the reverse complement.
TGAAACCTCGTTGTCAGTGTGTTACGCTACTTGCATGTAGAACGCGTTGTGTGACTAGGCAATGGGAAAGTTGTATCCGCGTTTGGGGTACGATGCACAGTGTACAATCCGTGTTAAGATAGTAATATACGGCTAGCTAGTATGAAATTACTAATTCTGATCACAGCATTGTGAGAACCATTTACCTGCGTTTCACAAGCAATTAACGAAGCGCCAAATCTGCCTCTAACGGTAATCGGAGAAGTAAATTAGGTCACGCGGCACTGCTAGTTTATTGTGTAGTCTTCCAGATCTACTGTTTTTTCAATTGAACAACAGCATTTATCGGTATGCTCATATTCACGAGACTTGCAACTTTTACTGATAAAGCCAGTGTCATTCACTTTCATTATTGTATCACCTTCGAGCACAAACTGAAACTACCAATCGCATTGTCAACGGTATTTTACTCGCGTTCTCCACCAATAGTTGACGAGCGGAGGTTTCTCCTAGAAGACAAGGTACGTTGGGTGTATTGTGTCATAAACTGGGACCTTGGGACCTAGAAACGACAGAGAGGTTTCGTCCCAACTTAGCCCACTGTGGTCCACAACGCCACAACAGGCCACCCAGCCGCCGCCCCACATGGGACCAAGGGTTATTGTGCGGTTCGGACCCCAATGGATCCCCCTCCCTCACCCCCACTCCCTTCCGGGAACGTCTCATACCAGACATTTGCGTGGTAGAGTAATTACGGTGTACTCGTACCTGGGGACAGTGTTTGTGCAGCAATCGCCGACATTGTACAACTGAGGCGGAATAAGGGGAACCAGCCCGCATTCGCCGAGGCAGATGGAAGACCGCCTTTAAACCCATCCACAGGCTGGCCTGTACACCGAACCTCGACACTAATCTGCCAGGTGGATTAGCGCCGGGGACCGTTACGTCTCCCGCTCGGGATGCAGCGCGTAAGACGACGCGGATAGCCGGGCGGGCTTAATATACGTTACTCCACTACATCAAGAATAGCTTGTCAGTAAGATAATTACAGCGTCTTTCTTCTCGTTATGACTGGAATTTGCCGACCTCACAATTGGTACATTTGAAGCACAGCGAACTTGATTATTCCAGTTATGAGGCAGAAGATAGTCTGTTTTTTGACAAAGAGATTATTACAGATAGATTATAATGGTTACCTTTCACCAAGATATTATTGCAGGTAGATTATAATGGTTACCGTATGACTGCCGCAATACACTGATTTAACTGAAAATTTACCCTCACAATGTCGGCCGACGTTCAATTTGTGACTAGAGCATTTAGGACCTGTTGTCAGCCTACACTTTTTTATGCTTGTTTACGCCTTCGTCTAGGCGTTAGTCGGCTCTAAGCCGTGCTAGAGGGCGTAACTGCCCAGCGCGCCGACCAGCGCTTCGCGCTCGAGGTTGTATATCTCCGCGACGCGGTATTTGTATATATAGAGTCTACTACTACTGTACCTCATGGCGCACTCTTAAGGCCGTGCGACGATCAAAGTACCGTTTCAGGCCGAGCATCCACTACCAGGAGCCTTTGAAGTTGAATAGTTCATACAAGAGGATCTGCGTTTGAAATCACCGGACGTGATCGGAATGCCTTTTTCCATCATTGGAAGTGTTGTATCCATCAAGATGTTGACGGAGGCGCTATGTGCTGAAGTCGTCCAACGACATGCCACCTGCTAAAATTTAAACGCTTTAATTGGCAGGTTCGGTTTCCAGACCTTGCAGGAGCTCCCGTTCGAAGTGCTTCAAGAAGTGATCATTGCCACTTTCCAACCGTTTGACAACGTCTTGGGTCACCTCGTGGAGAAGTGGCAAAATTTTTACGACCTATCCCGTGTTAAATGGCGTCCGGAAGATCAAAACTAACGAAACATGTCCCATCGTACTTCATGATTGCCACTGGTTACCTGTACTGAGCCACATCCCTCCACCTCACTTAAGGCGGTAACAAGCTCTACTGAGGGAGATCAAGAAAATCTCTGCATCACCCTCTCTACCACTGCACCAGGATTTCTGTCATCTGCCACAGCAACGATTGCGATCAAGAAGACCAGCAAGTGTTACTGCAGGACAACTCATCGCGGATGGTTTTGATCCAAACGAAAGCTGGAAGTATGAATGGTCAACAAAAACATTGGGAATAAGAGCCCATCACCATTATCCCACAAAGAAGCCGAAAGGATTTGACCTAACGCGGAACCTTTGGTGCTGCCTCAACAGGTTAAGGACTGGACATGGTTGTTCTAAGTACTTCAAGTACAAATTGGGCTGGATCAGTTCACCATTGTGTGAATGTAATCAAGAAGAGCAGACAATTGAACATCTAGTCCAACACTGTCCACTTCATTAATACCCTGGAATTCCCGATGACTTGTTCACTCTCACACCCAGCTTAATTAACTGGTTGAAAAACACCGACTTTAAGGTTTAATCTTGTCTAATATCATACGTATATTGTATAAAATCATTTGTCTTATATCAACTGTATATTACATAAAATCATCCTAAGATTAAATAAATAAATTGGTAGTGCGCAGGCAATCGTCATATACGACGACCAGCCGCAAACGTGCGCAATATGTGGCCAGGATGCACATGTCCGGCCCGAATGTTTAAACTGTCATTTGATACAGACACCACTGGATGAAGTGACCATGACATCGACGCTTACATCCCTTCTCATCACCCTCACGGTAGCATGGTAGTGAAACATCACTCATGGATACGCCTGAAGCCTCGTCAACGCCCTGCACCGAACCACAACGTGCCGAAAAGATGAGCATCGCGTCACCTCCTGTGGTCGCACAGGTACCATCCAATGTCAAGACCGTAAGGAACGAGCCTCCTCTAACCTTAGACGTCGGTGTAGATGGTGTGCAGACTTCTGCCTTTATCCAGACCGGTACGGCATCGGATAATGGGCGACCACATTCTGATTCGGAATAACACAATAGGAATCAGTAGTCGCACAGAAAGCACAAGAAACGACGACGAACACCGACCGACGACGCCCTCCTTCAGACGGCATCGCGAGATGACGACCAGAAGTCTGACGGGGACCTCCCATACTACGTCTGGTCACACGATGCAGCCACTGCTGGGGTCCCTCCTGTAGCAGATCCTCTCTCAATCCAGAGCACATACTCAGTATTGCCAGTACAGGAGGACGACGAAACCCTCACAGCTTTCGTGGCAGCGCCCGCTTCTCACGCTCTGACATTACACGACCGTCACGTGTTCTGACGTTGGCATCCTGGCCCGATGATGTTAAAGTTTGGGCGGACGAAACCACCAGCGTGTCCGTGTGGGAGTAACCCATGGAAGCGCCTGAGGTGGCGCCCTGCTAGTAATATGGCAAGGGACCACTCAGAATAATATAGTGTCGTCACAATGAATCTTGCCACCACGTGAGACCATCACGAACTGTCCTTGTTCAGAAACACAATCTACTCTGCAGTGACTTCCAAGTGCTCACTGGGTACACCATCCATCACGATTCCAGACGCAAAACTGAGACGATACGCCATATGATCGAAATCTGGTTAGAAGCCGCTTTCTAGGCCTATGAATACTTTTTGAGTACAATTGAAAATATATATCTCAACTGGCTATCGTTACCAGCAAAGAGCAGCAACGGTCATTGTCAACACTGGTATCAGCGTCGCCATCCTCCTACACGACGGGCTCGCTGCAGAGGATATCGTATAGCTTCCCACAGTACAGGGTATGACATCCTATTTGGGGTGCGTATTATTAATATCTCTGTACCGTCGGGATCTAGCCGCCGTCATGACCGTCATAAATTCTTCACAGAGAAGGTCACACCACTCTTCATACGTCCACAAGACGATTTAGTGCTCGGTGGTGACTTCAACTTGACACCTGGTGCCGCTGCCCAGCTCCCTTGTGGTGCTCTGTCGTTGGTCGTCGGTCGCCTGCGACTAGTTGACACCTGGATGAAGTTCCATGGTACCCAGCTGGGTTACATATTTTACACCGCTCATTCGTCATGCTACACAGACTGCGTCTACGTCAACTGTCTCCTTGCTGATGGTCCTGCTCTGCAGAAGTGTGCCCCATTGGCGTCTCAGACAGGGTGTGTGGCGTAGTCGCCATCTGCGGAAATTCAATGTCACCCACCTGACCTCACCGTATGGTCGCGGATGCGTGGGCACGGTGCTGGCTTTGTAGCGACGCCTATTACTCCGCCTTATCTTGGTGGCTCTCCTGTGCAAATCTGACCATCCGTAAACACTGATGAGCTATGGTAAGGAGGGCAAGGCACGGTGAAACAATGTCTTGCCCTTCTATGATTCCGTTCTACGTAACTATGCGACGATGCTTTCTCGCCAGCCCGACAAAGGGTAGTACAATGAACGAAGGCGTAAATCTCCTTGATGCGCCTTCACGTGGAAGGAACTGTAGTCAGATCTCGGACTAGTAATCGTGTTCCTACGCAAAATCCATAGATATACCACCTCCTCCAGGGAAGCAACGATGTGGCAGGGCTCTGTCCCTCGCCTTCACTGAGGCGGAAGGCCACCGGCATGAGAGCCAAGAAACTATCGGTTGTGCTCTTCACAATCGTTTCTCCAGATTGTATGCAGCTGTACTGCATTGCGCATAACTGATTACAGAGGTCTCACGATTTATTACAAACCCCCTCCCGATGTTTCTAGTGCATGGACTCTAGGAAGACCATAGACCACGTACTCGATGACATCAAGGCGGGATCTTATAACTGATTCCCTGGGGCCGATGTTATTCCCTTTGAATTTACAAAAGGCTTAACTTTATGTTGGCTTCGACGTGAACCATCGCACAAGACTTGAAGTGCCTGACGACATATGGTCCCTAACGCCTTTCTCGATGGCATCATTATCCCAGATCAGGTGCATGGGCGATCGAGGGTCTATGATTATCGCAGTTCAAAAGGGATATGAAAATATTTACACAGCTGCTGGCATCGTGACTTAAGAATGCAGCAAGTTGGTCAGACTTCCCTGACGGCCCTTTGCTGTTACCGAGACATGACAGCATTTCCTCGTCACCAATGTCTCTGTGGTGCCTTGGCATCACTGGAGTTGAGCCAGGCCTTCAACCGTGTTGACAACTCCTATTTGCGGACAGTTCTTCAAAATATGGATTTCCCCGGCGTTATTGTCGCGGTAATTTTGCGCCTTCTGAGCTGTGTAACCTCCAAAACTATGAAGAACGGTCGCCCCAAGCAACCCCTGGTCATAGCACGATCTGTCCGGCAAGGCTGCCCCCTTTCCACGAATTTATATGCCTTCGATTTGGAATCCCTGCACTGACGTTTCGAAGGTATGACGCTGGCCCCGTTTTTGTTGCAGGGGCTAAGCAGACGACCTATTCCTTTGTAAGCGCAATGAGGGTGAAGTTAGAGTAGCCTGACATTTGGGGAGAGCATTGAGCAGCTCCCTAAATTTGTCCAAATCCAAGGTCTAGCTCTTTGGTGAGGCACTAGCTGAGAGAAACGTCGCCCCTCCATTAGCGTCATCGCCATCATTAGATTTCTTGATATCGAATTCACAGCTGATCTCCGTCGCTCAGCGGCTGTTACTGGGAGCTGTTTTCTATAGACCATCAGAACAAACCTTGCAGATCACTGGCTACGAGCCCTCGACATTATCCATAAGTGTATATCTGTTATACCCCCCGAATATCAGATGTGGCTCAGGTACTACCTGTCCCAGCTCTTCTGGCTCCAATTATGTTGATGGCATTGGGCTATTTCGCCAGCTCAGAGATGGTATTCAAAGTGAAATATGAATCTCTTGCACTTCCATGGGACCGTGGTGTGATGGAACAAGTGCACGTTCCGACGAGAGTCACGACGCTACACATCAGCTCGCAATTCAAACTCTGCTATCGTTCCCCACAAACCTCGTTGGACTTCTATTCCATGCGTTGGTCCCTTTATCCACCTCAATATTGGTATCGACCATCCCATTACCCTTTCATCATATCTGACGATTTTTCCTAAATTTCAAATATGTCTACCAGTCATTACCACTTACACGTTTGTATTAGACGAAAAAAGTTTACAAAGTGCTACAACAGTGCCACCCATCCAACCCAACGAAATTAAGCATCCTTAGTATGTGTGGCAGCACATATAGAAAACGGTCCAAGCCGACTTTCTCAGATCCGACGTCCAATCAGCGTGGTATATCACAGTGGATGAGAAACAACGGACATCGACTACAACGTATGCATCTAGACGATTCGCCCCTGAGCGGACGACACAGACGACGAAAGGTTCGACTGTGGTCCAGTATCCGATGAGTGGACGCTTGCGCGTGGTATTTTGGTGTTTCTTACACGTCAATCACATGCACAGATCGATATCCGCACACTTTACCCCACCACCAAAACTTATGCCCTGGATTGGATCTGTTGCCATACGATACCTTGTTTTTCTAATTCTGGCCATTTGTCAGTGCTAGGATATTGGAACAATCTCAACGCAGTACACTGCGTCATGTCATGCCACCCACGCTATCAGCAATATTTCTCCAATTTATTAGGCAGCACCTTTAATTATCCACTCGCAGCTGGAACGTCCAAGTCACGACAAGTTGAAAACTGATGTTAACCTACCCGTACCGAACAGAACCGATAACGCCCACTTAGCGAGAAGACAAGTCTGAACGTGGTTGAACATGGTGGCCACCGCATGACCCGCCACTCAATGCACTGGTATACATATATATATATATATATATATATATATATATATATATATATATATATATATATATAGGACGAGTCACCTAACGTTACCGCTGGATATATTTCGTAAACCACATCAAATACTGACGAAAACATAAAGAAATGCACGGAAGTATGTTTTTTAACACAAACCTACGTTTTTTTTAAATCGAACCCCGTTAGTTTTGTTAGCACATCTGAACATAGAAACAAATACGTAATCAGTGCCGTTTTTTACATTATAAAATGTTAATTACATCCGGAGATATTGTAACCTAAAGCTGACGCTTGAAAACTGTGACGTTCAGTTGCGTGTTGTAACAAACACGGGCCACGTTCAGCGAGCAGCATCTGCAGGGACATGTTTACGATGACGACCGTGTTTACGAGTGTGGCTGTAGTGCACTGTTGTGGTTTGGTCTAGCTGTCGCACTGTCCGCATGTAGCGCTTGTTGCTATTGTTATTCTGCATTCGTCTCCGCACGCAGACCAACTGTAGTACACCGTGTTACCAGACGTGCGTGATAGTGTAGTGTTGTAGGAACTGTGACCATGGTGTATTCGAACTCTGAAAAGGCGGAGATGATACTCATCTATGGCGAGTGTCGACGAAATGCAACTGAAGCCTGCAGGGTGTATGCAGAACGGTACCCCGACAGATAGCATCCAACGTGCCGCACATTGCAAAACATCTACCGCCAACTGTATGCAACAGGTATGGTCGTAGCACGCAAACGGGTCCGTAACAGGCCCGTCACAGGAGAAGCGGGTGCAGTTGGAGTGTTAGCTGCTTTTGCCATGAACCCACACATGAGAACACGGGACATTGCGAGAGCCGGTATACTGAGTAAAAGTAGTGTCATGCGCTTACTGCATCGTCACCGCTTTCACCCGTTTCATGTGTCGCTACATTAGCAATTACATGGTGATGACTTTAATCATCGAGTGCAATTCTGTCAATGGGCATTAACAGAGAATGCGTTGCAGTTCAACCTGTTTACCGATGAAGCGGGTTTCACAAACCACGGGGCAATGAATCTACGGAACATGCATTACTGGTCCGTGGACAATCCTCGCTGGCTCAAACAGGTAGAGCGACAGCGACCGTGGACTGTAAACGTATGGTGCGGAATCATTGGCGACCACGTCATTGGTCCTCACTTCATTGCAGGGGCCCAAACAGCTGCAACATACATCGCGTTTCTACAGAATGATCTGCCAATGTTGCTCGAAAATGTCCCACTGGAAACGCGTCGACGTATGTGGTATCAGCATGATGGTACACCTGCACATTCCGCAATTAACACTAGGCTGACCCTTGACAGGATGTTCGACGGGCGTTTCATAGGACGTGGAGGACGCATAAACTGGCCAGCCCGTTCTCCTGATCTTACACCTCTGGACTTCTTTCTGTGGGGTACGTTAAAAGAGAATGTGTACCGTGATGTGCTTTCAACCCCAGAGGATATGAAACAACGTATTGTGGCAGCCTGCGGCGACATTACACCAGATGTACCGCAGCGTGTACGACATTCATTACGCCAGAGATTGCTATTGTGTGCAGCAAATGAAGGCCACCACATTGAACATCTATTGGCCTGACATGTCGGGACACACTCTATTCCACTCCGTAATTGAAAACGGAAACCACGTGTGTACGTGTACCTCACCCCTCATGGTTATGTACATGTGCGTCACTGAAAAAGACCAATAAAAATGTTAGCATGTGGACGTAATGTGCTGTTCCAGTTTCTTCTGTACCTAAGGTCCATCACCGTTCCCTTTGGATCCCTAGGTAATTCGGGGCTCTCCGATACACACGATCGAACAGCGGAGGAGTGGTACTTAAGCGTCAACTTTAGATTACAACATCTCCGGATGTAATTAACATTTTACAATGCAACAAACGGCAATGATTACTTATTTGTTTCTATGTTCAGATGTGCTAACAAAACTAACGGGGTTCCATTTAAAAAAACGTAGGTTTGTGTTAAAAAACAGACTCCCAACTCGCGTATCATATCAGTGACACTCTCACCCATATTTCGCTATAACGTGGAACGAGCTGCCCTTCTTTGCATCCCCTCGATGTCCTCCGTCAATCCCACCTGGTAAGGATCCCATACCACGCAGCAATATTCCAGCAGAGAACGAACAAGTGTAATGTAGGCTGTCCCTTTAGTGGGTTTGTTGCATCTCCTAAGCGTTCTGCCAACAAAGCGCAGTCTTTTTTTCGCCTTCCCCACAATATTATCTATGTGATCTTTCCAATTTAAGTTGCTCGTACTTGTAATTCCTAGGTATTTAGTCGAAATGACAAACCTTGGATTTGTGGGATTTTTCGTGTAACCAAAATTTATCGGATTTTTTTGGTAGTCATGTGGATGACCTCGCACTTTTCTTTGTTTAGCGATAATTGTCACTTTTCGCACCATACAGAAATTCTCTCTAGATCATTTTTAAATTGGAATTTATCGTCTGATGATTTTACTAGACGGTAAATTACAGCGTCATGTGCAAACAATCTAAGGGAGCTGCTCAGATTATCACCTAGATCATTAATATAAATCAGGAGCGGCAGAGGGCCTATGACCCTACCTTGCGGAACGCCAGATATCACTTCTGTTCTACTCGATGATTTACCGTCTATCACTACAAACTGTGACCTCTCTGAGAGGAAATCACGAATCCAGGCACACAACTGTGTCGATACTCCATAGCCACACAATTTAATTAATGGTCGCTTGTGAGGAACGGTATCAAAACCCTTCTGGAAATCTAAAAATATGGATTCGATCTGAGATCCGTTTTCGACAACACTCATTACTTCATGGGAATAAAGAGCTAACTGTGTTGCACAAGAACGATATTTTCTGAATCCGTGTAGGTTATGTATAATACGTCATTTTCTTCAAGGTGATTCATAGTGTTCGAGTACAGTATATGCTCCAAAATCCTACTGCTAATTGAGGTTAGTGATATGGATGTGTAATTCAATGGGTTACCTCTATCTCCTTTCTTGAATATCGGTGCGACCTGTGCTACTTTCCAGTTTTTATGAACAGACCTTTCGTCAAGTGAGCGGTCGTATATGGATGCTACGAAAGGCGCTATTGTGTCTGCATAATCTGAAATTAACCTGATTGGTATACAATATCTATTGGATATGTTTCTTGTGCTAGAAAAAATTTCATGATAATGTCGCCATTAGCGAAATATTCCGGAACAGACCCCCATTCGGATCTCCAGGGGGAACTGCAAGGAGAAGGTGACCACGAGATAAAGGTTGTATAACCAACAAAAGGGAACGTCCTACGAATCAGGGTGTAGAATGTCAGAAGTTTGAATGTGGTAGGAAAGGTAGACAATCGGAAAAGGGAAATGCCAAACTACATATATTGAGGGTCAGTGAAGTGAAATGAAAAGAAGACAATAATTCTGTTCAGAGGACTGTAGGGTAATATCATGTGAATAGGATTCGCTATGAATAGGAAGTTAGGGCAGAGAGCGGGCTTGGTACTACGAATGACAGAATAACAAGATTAATTGAGTTCTAGTACTATCGAATATTTTATTCAAGAATCACAAGAGGAGGAGGCATTCTTGGAAAAGGCCCAAAGTTACGTGTAGATTTCAGTTAGATTACATCATGGTCAGACAGCTATTTCGAATTAAGATATTGGATTCAATGCGTCCGCAGTTGCAGATACAGACTCATATTACCGTTTAGTAGTGATGAAGGGTAAGCTGAAGTTTAAGAGATTAGTCAGGAAGAATCAATATGCAAAGAAGTAGAAGACGGAAGAACTAAGGAATGAAGAGATACGCTTGAGTTTCTCTAAGGTTATAGACAGGGGCGAAACTAACTGCTCAGTAGGCATTTCAGTTGAAGAGGTTATTTGGGTTGTTTTTGGGAGGAGACCAGACAGTGAGGTCATCGGTCTCATCAAATTAGGAAAGGAAGTCGGCCGTGCCCTTTCGATTTATCCATCCTGGCATTTGCCTGAAGGGATTTAGGGAACTTACGGAAAACCTAAATCAGGATGGCAGGACACGGGATTGAACCGTCGTCCTCCCGAGTGCGAGTCCACGTTGAAGAGGAATGGACATCTCTAAAAAGGGGACTCACAGAAGTTGGAAGGAAAAACATAGGTACAAAGAAGGTAACTACGAAGAAACCATAGGTAACAGAATTAATATTTCAGTGGACCGATGAAAGACGGAAATACAAAAATGTTCAGGGAAATTCATCAACACAGAAATACTAGTCACTTAGGATTGAAATAAATAGGAAGCGCCGGGAAGCTAAGGTGAAATGGCTGCATGAAACATGTGAAGAAATCGAAAGAGAAATGATTGTCGGAAGTACTCACTATGCATACATAAAAGTCAAAACAGCCTTCGGTGAAATTAAAAGCAAGGCTGGTAACTTTCAAAGTGCAATGGGATTTCCACTGTTAAATGTAGAGGAGTGAGCGGATAGGTAGAAAGAGTACAATGAAGACATCTATGAGGGGGATGATGTGATAGAAGAAGAAACAGTAGTCGATAAAGAAGATATAGGGGACCCAATTTAGGAATCAGAATTTAAAGAACTTTGGAAGACTAAAGATCAAATAAGGCAGATGGGATAGTTTCGAACATGGTTGTCTCTCATTCACCGTATATAAGTATCAATGGCGAAATACCACAGCCATCTGGTTACAAATAAATTTTAATACATTGACCTAGTTTTGAACACTCTAAGAACGTTTTCATCGCAATGAAATTTTAACAACGGTCAAGCTGCCGTGCGATCAGGCAATAGTCCCGATTACGAACAGACATGTTCAAGTAAAAAATTAAAAAAATGTTCTTGCAGTTGCTACGTATACCATGTAGTGGAGAACATCATGTAATTTTACAGTTGTTAAAATTTCATTTCGATCCTGAAAGGTGTCGCAACCTATGTCAAGTATTAAAAACTATTGGCAGCCGATCATCTGTGACATTTCTTCGTTGGCAGAACTGATAGATAACAGTCCATCGGAATTTCTAATATTACTGGGGGAGTGGCAACAAATCGACTACTCATGTTGGTGTGTAGAGTGTATGAGATATTTCATCAGACTTTCGGAAGAATGTCATGCAAACAATTCCGAGGACCTCAAGAGCTGACAAGTGCGAGAATTATCAGAAAATCAGCTTAACTGTTCATGCAAACAAGTTGCGGACAAGATTAATATGCAGAAGAATGGAAAGATAGTTGAGGATGTGTTAGATGACGATCAGTTTGTCGTTATCAAAATTAAAAGTACCGGAGAGGCGGATATGACGGTGCAGTTGATAAGAGAAGCAAGACTAGGAAAAAATCAAGACACGTTCATGGGATTTGTCGATCTGGAGAAAGGGTTTGACACTGTCAAATGCTGCAAGATGTTCGAAATTCTGAAGAAAATAGTGGTACCTGTATGAGAACCAAGAAGGAATAACACGAGTGGAAGAATATGACCGAAGTGCTCGGATCAAAGATGGTGTATGACGGGGATGTAGTCCTTTGCCCCTACTGTTCAATGTGTACATCGAAGAGGCAATGACGGGAACAAAATAAAGATCCATGGGTGGAATTAAAATTCAAGACGAAAGGATATCAACGAAAATATTCGCTATGATATTGCTATCCTCAGTGAAAGTGAAGAATAATCACAGTATCTACTGAATGGAATGAACATTCTAGTGAGTACATAATATGGATTGAGAGTAAATCGAAGAATGACATAAGTAATGAGAAGTAGCAGCAAAGAGAACAGTGAGAATTTTGACATCAGTACTGAAGTAGATGAAGTTAAGGAATTTTAGAAATGTAGGTTGCAAGTGATACTATGAGATGAAGAGATTAGCACAGGAGAGGAATTCGTGGCGGACGACATGAAACGAATCAGGAGACTAATGAACCAAAGTCTGATCTTGTGTCTTCTGTTAGCATCGTATCAGACTGTTCCTTATTTCAAAACAGACACCATACAATTCACCCACATTGTCAGATTCTTAAACCCAGCCGTTTTCCTAAGAAAGCTATGTTTAAGCGTTGTGCTGTACTATAAAAGCATTTGAGCATATGATGACACAGAAAATTATACACTCTTAAATATATTTTACGTGCCTTGTTAGACAGGTAAGTGATAACAGTTGAATTCTGTTAGCGGCCGGAAGCATACAGTTTTCCAGAATAACGAATAATGAGCCTAATTATCTGTATGTCTGCAAGTGTCTTTTGTTGTTGGCCAATTGCGCGTCAATGAAGACTCAATGTAGGCACCAAACAGTTAGCTACACAGCTGCGCCTTTTGGTAAGAAAAAACAAAACGATAGGAATTGTAGCTAAGAACTTAATAACGCTGTATTTGTAGTTGTAACTGTAGATAATATTTGGAACATGCATGGGGTCATGAACCATTCAACATTGCAAATTGTATTGTTATTGAAATGCAATGAGATCACTAATTTAATAAGTTATGAACAGCATACCCTGTTGCTTTTTAGTTCTAGATATCAGGGATAACGTGCTTAAATGAATCATTTTAAGCTAGAAGTATGATTGTTGCCAACTTATAATTAGGCCTTTATCGTTTTAATAAGGTAATCATGCGGTTCTTACCTCATGGACTGTCGCTTTTCGTTAAAACACGTTCAGTTGTGCAAAACTGTCTTTTTGCGCGTTTGATGGACAATGTAATTTTCCTACTTCCATAGGTTTCTTTTCTAATTCCCTTGCTTTTCGTATCTCTGAATTAAAATCTTCGTATTCCAGAAAAAAAGTAGGTCTTTAAAAATGTATTGCGTGACGTTCTTTCTCTTTTATTTATTTATTTATGTTACAGTAGGCGTAAGAGCACTGAAGTGTGAATTCAAGTGCGGTCGTTATCAGTTTCAACAGAATGAGTTTTGTTCTGGTTTCCATCTTCATATCAAGTTTCAGCCCTACGAATAATAGCATGTTCCTCTTAATTAATTAGTCAAAGTGTATCTGACAGCACTGTACTTGTAGTTTCCCAGGACACGTCGTGGTTATACGAAGAGGTCTGTGACACATATTTCATTGCTCTCAGCACGTAACAAGACCATTTACCTCGTATCTTGGGTATTATACCAAAATGGTACTAAATATTACGGTTAACAAACTTAACTATTTAACTAAGGTAATAGTTTATCTAAACAAGAAGTAAATTACTCCATTCCTTGAATGTTGTGGCTTTAAGCTTACAGGAATGTACGTAAAAGCATGAAGCATTCAATGAAACAAAGTTAATTGTTGAGGAATCGGAAAGTAGCCAATGGCTATAGCTATGAAACACTAAAAATTGTACAGGCCAGATAGTCTCCGTTGAAGAAGCACAATAAGAGTGTCATTTCAGCAAACATTCCTATACGTAGCATCTACTGAATAACAAAAACTAAATAAACGTTCCTTTCCCCTGGCGATTCACTATCAGTTCACAAGTCGTACCAAAAATTTCTCCCGGAAATCTTCATACTGGGATTAAAAGATTGCACAGCTTTGCTTACTCAAATTGTTCCCCGCATAATGAATGTGATTCCAGTGGAATCGTGGCGTAAGCCAATTATGGCACTTCAACCACGTTTCCTGAGCAAATGTACTGTGATGTTTATTTTTAGCTGCAGTTGTAAGCTTATATGTAAATATAAAATATATGTGGGAAACTAACGATGTAAACATTATGCGCATATCTTATATCTTCTAGGTCAGTACATCGAAGTTGGCAATGTTCTTTCATGTGTTGCCTGCACCTTTGATTTTGGATTCTAATTATGTAAATAATATGAATATGCCTGATGGTCAGAAACAGTCTGGAAGGCTTGAGGGGGTGTTGCTGGGTAGGTTTTGCTGAGAAGTAATTGTTAAGAAAAAAGTTCGACACGTTGCACTGTTTCCGAGTTAATTCAAATTTAAATAACCTAATAAGGGCGATGTGTGCGTAAATTCAAGCAACTCTCCAGACACAATTTGTGTCAGTTTTTCTCATAGCGTTGCTGATAGGGCAAGAGACTACTCAGCCTTTGGCTCGGGTTCGATCCTTACTACTGTCGCATGTCCAATTTTTATATGCTTTCTTGTTCGTTATTACGAAACCAAACGAGGAACGCGTATGCGGACACCACATGTGGCGCTCCGCTTGAATTTGTGTGAGCAATGGCCTGACAGGCTAACTTCAACGTTAGTTATGTCTGAAACGGCGTAACTCATCAATTTGTTTCCTTAACAACTCTTTCTGAGCAGAATATACCCTGTAATAGCCGTACAAACTTCCCAGACTGTTTCTCGCTACCCTGTATCATCTGTATTTTAAGGTAGTATCACGACGCTGGCAGTTTTATTTGATGTAATACATGCATCCCTGGTTTTGAAATGGTCTCTAGCTAGGTCATTGTTTATTCTATTCTTACACGATGTAAAAATGTTTTTATTTTTCCGTGAAGCTAGCTGTCGTAAATATTTTTATGTGACACCTACGTACAGTATGGACGTTCTTATCATATTCTGAGTGACGCATTACATTTATTTTGCAGGAAAATGTGAAGTAAAGAAGGTGTCTGGCTGCATCATCGAGGAAGCAGAAGTACTTCGTTTCTTAGGAAACTACGGCACCCACCTGATGGCGACGGCTAAAACCCTGTTTTACCTCGTTTCGCATCACAGACAGTGTGGATGTGTCCTGTAAGAAGTCAACAGAGACGGAACAGAGTCGAAGAACTAAAGGCGTGCTTGGTCGGCCGCTGTCACCGTCCAAGTGCAGATTTTCACAGTCGTTGTCACTTACCATGAATCTCTTCTGGGTTTTAGTGGCCCATCTATTCGTATCCTGCAATTTGTTGATATTCTAGCCAAAATACTGATATCATCGAAGCTCTTTCATTTGATATGAAAATTGTATGATTGTTGCCTCCGACAGTTAAAATTAATTAATTTTTAAAACCGGTTACGCAAGTATGACCTTTACCTACTTCCAAACTGACTGTCTATGATAAAGTATTTGACAGCCCCCCTCTTGTTAGCGTCCGTGAGTTTGTTGTTATTCACGTAAAAATATCCTGCGAGCGACGTACATCCAAAAGATAGGGATTAGCCTTGTGATAACTTTGTTGCTACCATCACGCTTGGTAATGCGAACTTCGTTGAGATGAACGGACAGTCTGTGGTATAGTAACAAGATTTACTTGCGGGTGTATTTCATTTCTTTAGCTATGTCTATGAGGGAAGATGAAGCCCTGAAAGGCTTCGAGATCGACTGAAAATAAAGTAGCAAGAACCACGGCCCAGAGCAAAATTAGTATGTAAATAGGTTGTGTGATGATTTTTTGCTGTATTCTGCTTCAAAATGGACAAAGGTCGAAAATGCAGCAGTGTAATTTAAAAATAAATCATTTTAACTGTCGAAATAGACCGTCATGTCTAATAAAATTTTTGTTCTACAGTGAACCCCACCAAAGAAACAATAATCAGGATAAATTAATTTTATGATATAACAACGTTTTTGCTATTTTAATTACTGTTTATTTTTCCATTAATACCCGATTTCAGGTATTATGCCACTGAGGAACGATAATGTCGTGCATGATCACCAAGCTATCCAGAGATCGGTATATCGCGGACAAACATAAAAGTTGTGAGAACTAGTCTTGCGTAGAATGGATATAACATCGGTTTAAGAGCAGTAATAGAAACGAGAGTACTTCCCAACGGCAGGAAAACGTGTTAGCTTTTCCTTATGCTCTACAACTAGCACCTAACAATGGCATAATAGCTGAAATCGGCCAACAGTGGAGAGTAAAGAACAAAAGTCATTTCTTTAATTCCAGCCCGTGCTCACAGAAAACACCGTCACACAATCGATTTCAGTCCATAATGGACATCTTAAGATACGACTGAAAAAGATGAAGACGAACATAAAACTGAACCCAGAATGAAACAATTACCCGACGCTATTTGTAAAAGACTCCCACACAACTAGCATAACTATTGGCTGTATACATTACTACTGACTGTTGCTGCCATTCCTCGGACTGTTACGTGAGTCTGAAGTACACGTGTCGTTACAGTGCAGTATTGTGACTGAAGCTGCACTTTTGTGAAATACCATTTTCAGCCCAACAGAGGATAATCACTGTTGACGCGTATTCATCGTCTATCGTTGGAGAAACATGCCAAGTGTTCGTAGAGAGATCTCTGAACACCGTTAATCCAGGCAATAAATGTCGTACAGCAGTTCCATTTGAGATGAATACGAAGTACGCAACCGGCCATTAGGACTGCACATGACATTTGAAGATACTGAAAAGAGAATTACTGCCGGTCTAAATGAACCAGTATGCAAGTTATCCCAAAAATCTGATGTTAAATACACATATTGACATAAAGTTCTATGCGAATCAACATTGAAAATACACTGCGTTGTGCAACTGAAAGAGACAGACTGACCGAAACGAATTTATTATTGTGAATGGCTTCTAGCAAATTTGTTTCTAGACAGACAGACAAGAAGACGTGTTTCATGCCAGACGAGGTCAGATGTCATTTATCCGGCGATGTTAATTTGCAGCACATCCGGTACTGGATGGAGAGAAGTATTCACGAGTTGCTGAAGCGTTCGCTTCACGGTCAGGAAACGGTTGGTGTGCCGTTTCCAGTAATAGTATTCTGGGACGAAGATTTTTTGAATAGAGTGACAATACACAAGTATGGCTCACAATATTTGAGAATTAACTGACAGCAGTAATATTAAAAAATGAAAGTCCCTCCAACAAGATGGGGCAATGTGTCACACATCAGACGTTACATAGAAACGCCATTACGTAGTCTTCACAAAAGCACGAGTTGTCAGCAATGCCCTGTTACTCCCACGTTGCCCATAGTAGTCCAGCTGCGAGTTTTTGTCCTTTGAGGTTACTTATAGGACCGAGTCTATGCATCTAATCCTCGCAGTAATTATGAATAGAAGGTAAACATTGGGCGAGAAACCAAGGGAACTAACAACGTTTTGCATCGAACTACTCTCATTGTTACCAGTGGCACAGAAGTGTATCATTTTCGGGGTAACCATTTTGAATGTAATTTGTAACCATAATTTTAATAAATGCTACATTTCAAATTCGTGTCATTCATAGAATTTCATTCTAACATAATATTCCGAATATGCAGCGGTTGCTTTTCCGTTTATGTTTTATGTTGCTCACTCTGTATTTCCCCAATATGATTAGGCCGGCTTACCACTGTGACAAGCTAACTTTGCTTCCATCTACTGACCACGTGACTTCGGTTCGATTGCATTAGGATTTTCGGGGGTAACCATTTTGAATGTCATTTGTAACCATACGTCTGTTTTAATCATGTATGAAGACAGTCATTTTGGAAAATAATTGACAGAAACGATTATTTCCTTTTTTTGTATGGAGTGGTGGAGTGGAATTAGACACTTCTATGCTTTCTGCATGATTGATTACATTCGCAACAAACAATAATAGCAGCCCACGGTGAAAATGTTGTGCTGTGGAGCCTGACCGAAGAAAAGTAATGAAATTAATTCTCATCTGTGATCTCTGACAAGCAGTTCCCCAGTCACATATGGCTTGTCAGTGTGTTGATGTTCACTTCGCTGGCTACATGCCGTCTGACGGGGTGCGTCGGTGGAGGCGATTTTCAGGTTCGGTGTGTTTTCTTCTTGTACTTCTTCCCCTGCGACAGCAGAGCGGCGGGTACTCACCTATCCTGATGACGGGGGGCAGGGCAGCGGCGGAGGAGGCGCCCTGCAGCGTCAGGACGGCGGTCAGCACGCAGACGGCG
Source organism: Schistocerca piceifrons (assembly GCF_021461385.2). NCBI lineage: Eukaryota > Metazoa > Arthropoda > Insecta > Orthoptera > Acrididae > Schistocerca > Schistocerca piceifrons. The sequence continues at coordinate 1,158,696,189 of NC_060138.1, read as the reverse complement.
AGCGGTGTCATCGCGCGTGAGCCGCCACGTGGCCGGCGTGCCATCGCCGCGGTCACCCGCACGCGCCGCGCCGCGCCACGTCTGTGCGGCCCCTGGCGGCGCGACTACCCGCAATCCGCTACTCGCCTCCGTCACCTGTTGGCGCGCGGGCGCTGCTAGGCCACTGAGCGGCGGCCGTCGCGAGCCGAGCTGTGCCGGTCGGCGTCGGCTGCAGGCGCTGCGCTGCGCGGACTGAGGCGCGCCGGCCGCTACGCTGGCGACGCCGACGCCGACGCCGACGCCGGCGCCGCGGCGCCCCTACAGCGGCCCCCACCACGCCCACTGTGGTGGCGCCAGCGACGCGCCGCACCGGGCCGGCCGAGCAGCGCGGCTTTTTTGCCGCTGGTGGCTTCGCTCTTACTCTCACTGCCATTGCCTGGCCAGTCGGGCCGTCCTCCGGGGCTTCCCTTTGCTGCGTTCGTGCGATGCCGCCAGCGACGCAGGTTTACCACGGGATTCACTGGACTTCGAACATTACGATAAACGTGCACACTGCATCTGTGTGTTGTGCCTCTATTACACGACTAATTTGTAGTATGTAACAGATAATTCATACCAGCCCAAATACTCGAGAACGTGAGAATGTCTGGTAACTATTTCGTACTGGTACTTACAGCTTGCACTCATTACCTGCACATACGTTTTTGAGACATGGGAAAAGAAGTTACTAAATGGGTTGATTGTTCTCATAATGGCACTTATTTGCTACTTGTTGTAATTTTATGTGTATCACAACTGGCACATTTCAGGAGTTGACTGTCACTACACAATATTGAATATACCTAGAAACTGATATCTTCTGAAGTCATGTCTTTTCATATTCCCTCTGATGCATTATAATAATTGCACATACCTAAAGTCTTGAACTACTTTTATAACGCTGTATCTATTTTTTCGTTACATCCAGTACTGGTCGCAGCTATATTGCAGTAAGAATGCATTTGATATGGATGATAATTGACTGAAGACAAATTGCTGAGTTATGTTAGATTCTTATAAATCGATAGATGCTGATTATTTTGTACATAAGGCCGATAAATAATTGCTTTGTATTCATGTGTTCAGTCATACTGAATGTTTTGTTTGTTTACTAAAAAAGAAAGGAAGAGGAAAATACGTAACGCAACTTGATTTACGCCATACATTTTTCTACTTTTGTGATTCCTACATATTGGTAATTTCTTACGTTAACACAAAGATTAAAGTGACAGTAATAATACATACGCGAATTTGCACTGAAGGATTTCTTAGTTGCGAATAAACATAGTTAAAAAGTTTGTCATTAATGAAGGAATCTATGTCTGTACTCTTACTGTGAATTCATCAATACATACGAGAAGAATTATGAAACGTAGCTGTACATTTATGCATATCACCAATTACGACTTTAAATATTTGTACAGAATTTCTTACCAAAGCTGAAATAACTACTACAGCAACTTAAAGAATGAAATGAAGCTATATGGTTCCAGAGACTTTTTTAAGCCTCAAAGATGGAATCTGGAATGAAGTGGGAGGCGTATTAGGATAGTACTAGGGTAGTTGATGTATTTGTGAGAAGCCACTGGCGTAGTGGACAGCAAATCTGCCTAGTAAGAAGGAGGCCATAGGAAATGTAACGAGTTCACTAAAGAGATTGCTTGCACTACGCTTGTCCGCCCTCGTCTGGAGTATTGCTGTGCGATGTGAGAGCCACATAAGATATGTCTGCCGGATGAGATCGAGCAAGTTCAGAGAATGACAGCTTTTTGTATTACCGTAAAGCAGGGGAGAGTGTGCCTAGGATATGATACAGGTATTGGGGTGGCGGTCAAAAAACAAAGGTGGCTTTCGCTGCAGCAGAACCTTCCCAGAAAATTTCAGTCTCCAGCTTTCTCCTTAGTGGGTGAAAATATTTTATTGGCGCCCACTTACAAAGGGAAAAATGATCATCGTAACAGAACAATAGAAATCAGAGCTCACACGGAAAAATTTTAGTGTTCAATTTTCCAGCACGCTGTTCGAGAGTGTATCGCTAGAGAAGTAGAGAAGTAGTTGGTTCGATGAACCCCCTGCCAGACACTGAATTGTGAATTTCAGAGTCAAAATGTGGATGCAGATGTAGGACTGGGCTCGAATCGCAGCCTTGGTACAATTTTCCATCTGTCGCTCTAGTCTGCATATATACATCTTCAAAGTAAAGAGTTTAAAGTTTAATTTTAAAAAACAACAAACATTGAGTATTTAAGTTCCTTTTTTGGGTGCGGGGAGGCTCTGCACTCAGTTCAAATTGCCCCCCCCCCCCTTAAAAGTCAATGACGATGGCCAGGGTGGTAGCCAGCTTCTGCCACAGATACAAGCTGTGCAAATATTTAGAAAACTTTCTCACACTTGTTGCTTCTATGACGCTTCATGATTAGAACCTCATTGAGATGAGCGCACAATTTACTCAGGCGCAGACAGATGGGGTACACTGCCTCCGTCCTGTGGGGTGAATAGGAGACTGATGAGCTGAGATCTTTAGTCTCCCTGTACCTATAGCCAACATCATCGGCTACAGATAATTCAAATTAGAGGCAGGAAACTGCACACCAATGAGCCACTGAAATAGAGATATTCATATATTTACGTAATTATTCATTATTTACATTTGGTCTGATATCTAGTTTGTAAAAGAGAGTATGTTCGACACTGATAGAAACGGAAAATGTCACAACCTAAACACCTTGACCAAATGTAAGAATCAGTCTTGCACCATTTACATTGAATAAAATATTGGCTACTCTTATCGGTAGTGGCCCGACGCCCAAATCGTGGTGCTTAGGCATCGCTGGTTCTCTGAAACATTCGGAACTGAGAGCGCCTTTTTCGACACGGCATTGTGGTCTTGTTTGTTCAACAGAGGACAAGCGCAAGCGGCCACATCCCAGAATGGGAAGAGGGAGTAAGTTTTTCGGGTCTCTTCCGGAACGGTTGCGTCCTGTTGAGTAGTGGTAAAACTCTATGAACAGTTTGCAGATGTCATGAACGATGAATCTGGAAGATTTTTGCGGAATGGTGAGGCACGGCGTGGGATTATAGAGTTTATTGGAGGAGGATGCACGTGATAACACAAGAAATCAATGGACAAATCACTATCGTCATACTTACTCAATAGGACTCAGTGCCTAAACATATTATTATGTCAATGGCTGTTAATGCTATCATGGACTGTCACAGAGTTAATAATTTGGAACAGCAAAACAGCAATGGGAGACTTCAGTGTGGAAGGTAAAAGGGGGATGAAGATCTCTTCTGAATAGCACGTTACAAGGCCACCCAGATATGCTCAATAATGTACACATGAGAGCAAAAAAAGTGGGTCACTGCCGAATTCAACCAACGTAACTGCGTTGCAGGTCCTATAAACACCAAAACCCCGTGGGGTACAGTCGTTTGACTACACACACTGGGTACTGCAAGAGACTACTAGAGACCAAATGTCTTCATGGCAGTCAGTCTAAGTGTCAACTGATATCGTCATACAAAACATATTAGAAAACACGATCTTAGCGATGAGACACCCTACAACACTCATAAACTAACCTTAACTACAACAAGTAACATTCCAAAAGTTCTGAGAAAGCGGATTATTTTACATATACCGCACAGTAATTCTCAGTCAAAATTAAATACTTGAGACAATACATGGAGTTACAAAGGTGTATGGCAATTCTGAAATCGTTTTTCGCTCTCGAAAAGGTTTTCCATCCACGTGCTGAACGTCGTTCAACGGCGAGTGGCTCTGAAAACTGTATATTGGACGAACCAGTAAAAAAACGCGATTAACGGCAACAAGCACTCTACAGAAATCTCAACAGTAACAGCGAATCACCAGTATTATCATTGTTCTCATAACACATCAACAGCTACGTCTACATAAATTTGAACTTTAAATGACTTGACCAACGTCGTCGTTCTGGACTTGGATTCAAACCCAGGACCTATAGCCATTGCTAACCAAACTAAGCTTTGTTTGTGCCTTATTGAGACGCGATCAGTAGGCATAAAGAGATGTGAAGTATAGACGTTTTCACCAGTATCAGTTATCAATTCAGATTCTGCAAATCAATGACGAAATTATTTGTACTGGATTGGGAATCCTGTCATAGCTGTTACCTTCCTGGGAACTACCCCCAACGACGTTTAATATGAGCCGACAGTGGTGGCCGAGCTGTTCTAGGCGCTACAGTCTGGAACCGCGCGACCGCTACGGTCGCAGTTTCGAATCCTGCCTCGGGCATGGATGTGTGTGATGTGCTTAGGTTAGTTAGGTTTAAGTAGTTCTAAGTTCTAGGGGACTGATGACCTCAGCAGTTACGTCCCATAGTGCTCAGAGCCGTTAGAGCCATTTTTGACGTATTAATATAAGGAACAAAGTATTCTCATATTTAAAATTGAAATGCCATCATGTAAAGCTTGTGACATTGATTTGAACCCAGCATCTAATCGGATTGTTAACGAAGTACGTAAAATCAGATGTTCAATATCAAATGTTTTCACCAATAGCGAGATGTTGGAACCTTAAATGACGATATAATTGTCTTTGCCTGACTGGGATTCGAACCCAGCGTCTAGCGCCGTCGTTTTCTAGCCAGGAACAGACGATAAATAGCTATTGTTGGTTCACCGGTAGCGAGATGTGCGCAATTTTAGCTAGACATCAGGTGACGACAAGTTCTGTGCTGAATGGAATTCAAATTCCGCACACGTGGTCATGAAGACACTTCAACTATCAGATTCTTTTCCAGTATCAGCTAGGAGTGGCATGTTTGTGCTTTCAATGATGTGATGGAAAATACTCTGCTGGATAGAAGTTTATCCATAACATATCGTCGTTGGTGATCACAACGAACACAACGTGAAACCCAAATTCGTTTTCGCCAGTAGGATGGAGAGGAATGTTTGATATTGAAATGTTGTGATAAAAAGCTCATCATGTGGCTGTGAGTTGAAACGAACACGTTACAGCTGACAACGCACGAAGAGACGTTGAAAATGCAACTACTTTTCATAATAGTTCGGAGTGCACATGATAGGGCTTGAAATGAAACAACGAATATTTTGTGCTGATCAGAATTCGAAACCAGATAGGCCTAGAAGAGTTGGCCATCTTGGGGAACACAGTGAAATCGATTTCGTATCCCATTCCAGCACCACGGTTTTCAACGTCTCAGTTTTAAATAAAGTAAGAGCCTTGTGAACCTGCAGGGGCCATTGGTTCATTAAATGAAATACGTTTTCTAGTTTACGACGGCTTGCTGGTGACAGAGTCTCTACCTTCCGGGGTTTTTGCATCTGTCACAGCTGAAACGAATGCCGCTGTGCCCCAATCGGCAGCGAAGGGATGTTATCTTTACTGAGAATATGGAACTACGGATCTTACTGGCGTTCTGCACTTGGCGTTACTAGGGGTGAAGGAGAGTTACTTGTGTGTGTTAAAAATCTACGCCTGACGTGAGATGTGAACCTACACGTTTTACACATCAAACAAAATTGATCCAGCAGACCACAGAACCCCCTGCAAAGGACATAATTACGAATTGCAGAGCATTCATTTAGCTGTGGATGTAGATGTCAAGGGACGGCTAACAGGAAGGTGGGCGGGGTTTGGGAATGGATAAAAGTGCAGAAGTGCAGAATATAAGCGTGAAATGTTTTCAAAGTATTGCTTATTCAGATGTGTTCCACAGTTCGTTTTATCTTAGGACCGAGAGGTAAGGAAGGACTGTTTTTCAGAACGAAGAATGGGTTATAGGGAAGGGAGATCAAAAAATACGGTTTCATGATAGAGAGTAAAGACAGCAGCAATTAAAAGAGAAAATGTAGCGTCAATGTTTATAAACTTTTGGGGGAATGGAATAGAAGGGCACTTGCGGCGATAGTGTCAGAGAGAGAGAGTGTGAGAGAGAATAGAGGAGATATTAACAACGAGTAAACATAATATGAAACCGTTTGCGTATTGTGTGGAGGACAGAAGGGTATTCATGGATGGAGGGGAAGAGAGAGATGTATTTGAAATAACAAAAACTACTGTGACAGAGTCCCTCTACTCTAATTAGTTTGTAAGTATTAGTTTGGTATAAATGAAATCAAAATAGAATATTTCAGGTTCAAATGTGTGTGAAATATTATTTGACTTAACTGCTAAGGGTCATCAGTCCATAAGCTTACTCACTACTTAACCTAAATTACCATAAGGACAAAACACACACCCATGCCGGAGGGAGGACTCGTATCTCCGCCGGGACCAGCCGCACAGTCCATGACTTCAGCGCCTAAGACCGCTCGGCTAATCCCGCGCGGCGTAGAATATTTAACATTCTGTATATTCAAAAGAAACCCACTTGAATTTAAAAGGCAACTCAAAGGAAAACTATCCCTTATTGCATCTTTTCTGTTGCCACGCGATCTTCCACTAGCTTCCAATGAGGAAAAATGACGAAAAAGAAGACATATCAAATCGTTTTATGGACTCTAATATTTTCTTCAGAATCCTTCATTATTTTGTTCTATAATTCGTCTTGGCGTAGAATGTATAAGCCGTCAGACGTAACAGCCTGAAGAGGCAACTTCCTCCCAGGCTTCCAGGGCGCAGTCCCATAGAGCGACCACAGTAGTTGATAGGTTTCGTGCCCAGTTCTCTGTTAATGTTCTGGTGACCTCAGCCCACATGTTTCCCATGGGGTTCATATCAGCCGCCCGTGGCGGCCAGTCCATGACGTTGACGCCAATCATGGAGAGCAGCTGCTGAACAAATGCAGACTTGTGAATGGGAGAATGGTCCTCTTGCAATATGACGTCCCCTTCTGCGTACAGCATTCGCACTGACGGAAGCATCACATTTTCCAATATGTGGGCATACTGCATGCTGTTCAGAGTTCCTCCTATCCTTTGTTTTTATGAGATAGGTATGCCTCTTCACATTTAAAGCACACAAATGTGAATTTTGTCAGTACTACTTCTCAATATGCTCTATGCACTAGTCTTAAGCTGTATACAGTTTGCGAGTGTATTTATATTTTTCCCATTTTTGCCGGAGATCTGCTGATGGTCATTAAAGACTGAAACCGGTAATCTGTTAAACAGAAAAGATTGTGACCGTAGACGTAAATTAAAGGAAACTTATTACATATACGGGTCACTGTGTTTTTTCGCGACGATGTCGCAGCTTATGAATACAACTTCAGTCGTCATTTAAAATTCCAACCTCACTACTGGTGACAAGCTGTGATATCTACATTCTGATTTAACGTACTTATTCAACAATCCGATTAGGTGCAGGGCCCGCCTCCTCGTCGCCAGCATTACATGATGACATTTCAATTTTAAACATGTGCATCCTTTGTTCCTTGACAATGCAACAATATACAACGTCTTTCGAGATTAATTACCAAGAATGTAATTTTCATGTTTGGGTTCCTGGTTTCGTGCAAACATTATCGTCATTTACGTTAAAGCTGAGAATCGATAACTGATATTGGTGCAAACGTCAATATTTGACGTCTCTTTCTGCCTAGTGATCGAGTCTCGATAAGGCACAAAGCTTTGCTTGGTTAACAGTGGCTTTACGTTCTGGGTTTGCATCCTGATCCAGAACGAAGACATTGGTCATGTCATTTAAAGTACAACTTTGTGTACAAGTAACTGTTGATGAGTAATGTGAACAATGATATTACTTTGTGATTCGCTGTTAATGTTGGGATTTCCGTAGAGTGCTTGCCGCCGTTAATCACGTTTTCTTTTAACTGCTTAGTATTACATAAAGTTGATGCGTAACCACTCCACATTGAACGTTGAACGACGTTCAGCATGTGCTGGGTAACCTTTTAGACAGCAAAGAACTTGCTTCCAATTGCCATACAACTTTATAAGTCCGTATACTGTATCAAATATTTAATTGTGCCTAAGGATTACTGAATGATTTATGTGACAGAATTAGTTGTCCCATAACATTTGAAATGTCACTTATTGTAATTAAGTTTAGTTTACAAACGTTAAGGACTGTCTGATGTCTTCTGCACTATCGTGGTGTTACTTTACATCTGGACAGACTGTCACAAACACCAGTGTTCTCAACTAGTTTCTAGCGGTACCCATTGTGTATCTTACAACGACTATACTGTGGAGGGTTGCGAAGATGCGCAACACAGATATGCTATGTTGGTTGCATACATTCAGGTGCAGTCTACACGTTGGAATTCAGGTGTGACCCACATTTTTGCTATCGAATGTACATGTCTGGGGATTTGGGTGGCCAGTGGAAGTATTTAAACTCTGAGGAATGTTCCTGTAGTCACTCTGTAGCAATTATGGTTATGTGGGGTGTCGAATTTTGCTGTTGGAATTTCCTAAGTCCATCGAAATGAACAATGGACATGAATGAATGCAAATGATCAGACAGGATGCTTACGTACGTGTCACCTGTCAGAGTCGTATACAGACGTATCAGGGGTACTACATCATTCCACCTGCACACGCCCCAAACCATTATATACTCTCCACCAGCCTGAGCAGTCCCCTGCTGACATGCAGGATCCATGGATTCATGAGGCTGTCTCGATACCCGTACACGTCCATCTGCTCGATATGATTTGAAACGAGACTCGTCCAACCAGTCAACTAGTTTCCAGTCATCAACAGTCCAATGTCGGTGTTGACAGGCCCAGGCGAGGTGTAAAGCTTTCCGTGGAGCAGTCATCAAGGGTACACGAGTGATCGTTCGACTCCGAAAGGTCATATCGACGATGTTTAGTTGAATGGTTCGCATGATGATACTTTCTGGTGGCCCAGTATTGAAATCTGCAGAAACTTGCGGAAAGGTTGCGCTTCTGTCATTTTGAACGATTGTCTTCAGTCGTCGTTGGTCGTGTTCTTGCACATTTCTTTTTCTGGCCGCAACGATGTCGAAGATTTGATGTTTTACCGGATTCCTGATATTCACGATACACTCGTGAAATGGTCGTACGAGAAACACCCTACTTCATCGCTACCTCGGAGATGCTGTGTATCATCGCACGTTCAATCCCACTTAAATCTTGATAACCTGCCATTGTAGCACAGTAACTGGTCTAACAACTGCGCCAGCACTTGTTGTCATATATAGAAGTTGTCGAACGCAGCGCTGCGTTCTGCGTCTTTAAAAATATCAGTGTCTGAATACGCAAGCTTATAGCAATTTCTTTGGCGCTTCAGTGTAGATTAAACTACTGTTCGGAAGATGTTTGGAGCTAGCTACTGCTAGAAAGTGTGTTTCTTATGAAATCAATAATCGATATAAAATGGGTGTGCACTCTTAAATTTCACAACAAAATTGAGTATCTTTAATATTTGTGAAGTAAAGAAACATTTTTTTCGTATTTCACAGCACGGTCTGATTTCGCAACGAGGCTTACAGGGAGATCAGAAACTGTCTGAAAAGCTTGGAAAAGTGTTGCAAGGTAGGCTCTGCTGACTAATAACAGTAAAGGAGAAAAATAGATACTTCGCGCCTTTTCCGAGTTAATTACCATTGAAGGTAACCAATCGACCGTTACGCATGGAAATTCAAGCAAGGCACCAGATACAATTAGTATTCAATTGTTCTCACCGTAGAAATGATAGCGCGAGAGACTGCCCAGCCGTTTTATCGGGTTCGATTCTTATTGCCGTCCCATATCCAATTTTTGTATCGCTCTCTTGTTCGGTTCTTGGAAACCAAACGAAGAACACGTGTGACGACACCGTTTCTGTTGGGCGGCGGCGCGCAACTTGCTAACTAAATTGATAATTAACTCGGAAATGGCGTAACGAATCAAATTCTATTTTCATAACACTTATTTCTCAGTACAACCTACCCTGCAACACCCTTACAAGCTTTTCAGGGTCTTTAGAAACATCCTGCATATTTAACAAACGTAATATTTAAAACAGGTTAAGACTGAGACATACCCTAAGGAGAAATACGTAAACTGTCAGTAACACTACTCTGGGATACTGCAGTACGCCAACGCGCTACAATATTGCTTCTTTATCAAAGCTTGTCACTGAGCTAGCAAGGTTAATAACTTCAAGAGCAAGCAGAAAGGCAGGCAGAATTAAAAGTCAGTGCTACCAATACTCTTAAATAAAATGGGGAATACAAGTACCATTGGGGGCTGTTGCGTCCAGGAAGAGTTCGATGGTTAACAAAGATCACAGTTGCTCCACAGGAGGACTAACTAGACGACGGAATATATATTCAGCCTAATTGGATATATCATACTTTTATATGAAAACGCTTTATTTCCATTGAGACAATAATACATTGAGAAGAAATATTTTGAGGCATATGCACACATAAATAGTCATAGTCCATAAATAACAATCCACAAATTTTGAAGTAAAAATAATATCATAAATGCATAAAAGGTTTTGGAAAATGACTAGAAATCCCAGATAATTATAAGAAAAGGAATTAATCACTAACTGTCTAGAGAAAGAAAATTAAATTTGTAACTGATTTTTCACTTTATCAGCTAATGAAAGTAAATCAGAAGGACTCGTTTGACATGTAGAATAAAGCGCTCTTTCAAAATAACGATGAATCACATTCGTAGTTCTTTGTGATTCACGAGAAAAACTGCTACACTTCAAACGAAAATGACATACTGCATGTAATAAACCATGCAAAAAATGATAGATACACCTGACGTTTTTAATTACCTATGTCAAGTTTTATGTAACTAAATACACACATTGAAACGATATTTCAATGTATAAATTGAATGGAGCAGACAATATTGGCTGCGAATGTGAGACAAGGCCCATGGCAACAGGCTGTAAAATGAATTACACGCACACACGATATGATGGCAGACAAATGAGCCCATATGATCTGTAACATGCTGAGGCCAATAATGTCAGCTGCTATTTCACACACGGACACTAAGACGAAACTACAGGCCTAAGACACGAGAGTGGAACAAGAATTCCTACACTACAAATACAATACAATGTCGAATTAAATAACTGAAAGATCTTACAATGTATTACGGAACAACGTGTATTAGCAAAAGCTATTGTGTTTTATTTTAGGTTCTTTTCACATAGACAGAGTAATTAACTGGTGCTTTTTTGTATCTTTCATGTTACTGTTTGCGAATCCTCTACGCTGACGCTGAAAACGTAAGGAGGGACGTAGAATAATCACTCTTGCTGAAGCCTGGGAAATCGGACGACAACCACTGCGACATCATACAGCAAATGATGGAGTCATGTCGAGACGTTGTTGCAGGTCTGTACTCGCCATTCAGCAGTAGCTGCGTGCGGTAGGGAACTTCATTTCCAGTTCCATGCTTAAGCATAAAAGATTATTCACTAAGAATGTTAAGGAAACGTTTGTAAAGCCATAAAAATCTGTTTATGAGTGGGTGAAGAGGTTTTATGTGAGGATGGTAAATGGAAGGCACTGCGCTTACGAAAAGTTGCTCCTAAAAATATAGATTACTGTTAAAATGATATCTTGGTTGCAGAAAGACTACTAGAGTTGTTACAGGAAAATGTTAAAAAATGAATAACATTAATTTTAGTTTGTTTATTGGGCTGCTCATGCAGTATTTCAGCTGAAAAATACAAAATAAAAATCTATTTATAGATTTTGCAAAACAAATGAACTGATTGATGATTTAAACCAATACTGAAATATTCTGTTATTTAAAAATAAAGAATTGTACTTAAGAACTATTCATAATAAAATGACTGTACATGGATTCTTTTTTCAGTTGCAATAGAACTCTCAAAATGTTGAAGATGCACTACCTTATTGTATCAGTAAAATGGAGCTGCTATTGTGAGCACCTCAGTTTTTCACTTTATTCGTAATGATGTGAGCATAACGTACTTATTTCGAAATTGTGAGGACCCTAAATTTTCATAATGTCACAAGAGAGGGGATGTGTAGCAGTTATGTCTGTGGAGCCATAAGATTCCATCTCAAGATTCACTCCGTGGTAGGGCTGAGACTGCTGTAGCTGCGGCGTGACTTATGAAGTGGGGCGAGAGGCAGACTACAGATGGTACAGCAAGTACCAATTTCACACTCAGTAGTTGCTCATTCCTCCAATTTCCTAACCTAGAGGCTATGACAAAATTATCGAAAACTGCAGAGACGTCTTTCTTTGAAATAGTGTGACCAATGAAGTGGTGTTACTATCTAGCAGAGGTGTAAGGGGAAACGACTCTTCCCTTCTTTCCTCCATTACTTGCCCTAATTTCGCATGTAACTGGGCTACTTGGTTCAATTATTGCTGAATATCGTCCTGAGCAGAAACTTGCTTCTCCGTATTGTCTACATACTATCAACCCAAGTATCAGTACACCCAAAATAAAAATGAAACGAAGAAGAAAGGAAATCAAAACTTTGATTTCGGCACTTACTCGCGTTGTTGCGTAGGAAGTTCCTGCTGCAGAACATACACTCTTCTTGCTGCTTCACCTCCACCTTCATCAGTCGTTCCGACACCATTAACTACTTTGCTGCAGTCTGAAAAATTCCACAGGGCAGTTACAACTAATTTTTTATTGAGGTTTATTGCCAATCATTGGTTGGCGGCTTGGTGAATATGACGATGTTTCCTCAGTGCAGCAACCTCCGACTGCTGAATGAGTGCCACCGCTGCTGTGGTCGCAGCTGCGTGTTGCCGGGTATTCTCTGACGGTTTGGCTACTTGTGCTCCAAGGATAGCAGCAAGCAGCAAGGTGCAGTGCTGCCAAGGCACTTCGGAGCTTTCGACAGCAGTTCGTACCCAGGGTGAGGCAGAAGTGTCTGCTCGTCAGCGCATTCTGAAGTAGCACAGGCTCTACTTCACATTACTGCCCAGCTGTAGGACTATTTTGGCATGGCGGAAGCCATGTCACTGCACTGCTGGTTCCAAGTGTCGACCAAGCGAGGTGGCGCAGTGGATAGCACACTGGACTCGCATTCGATTCCCGGCGGGGTAAGGGATTTTCTCTGCCTCGAGATGACTGGGTGTTGTGTGTCTTTCATCATCATTTCCTCCTCATTCACTCGCAAGTCGCCGTAGTGGCGTTAAAGAACTTGTGAAGCGGCGGCCGAATGGCCCCATGAGGGGTCTCCCGGCCGCCAATGCCATACGCACTTTATTATTATTATTATTGTTTCTTCTCAAATGACAGGCACAGAATGGTGTACAATGCAATGACACTGCCTTGTTGTGTTCAAGTGTAGTTGGTCAGAAATTTGACGACGATAATGACTGTCCTCGCGTTGCCATGCAGTACAGCATTGGGTCAGCCACATCTGAATGCCCGCTCAAACTGAATACTGCACGATACTATCAGCTGGCCAAACGGGGACCCACAATAGGGCCCTTTTAAAACTATGACCAGTTCTGATAACGACGCCTTACATGAGCACGCAGTACCTCCGTTTTCTTGACAGTGGTTACTCAATATCTGACGCTGTACAAGTCATAGCAATTGTAGGCATTGGCTGCATTGGTAACGACGACCGTCGAAAATAATTTACAGAATACAACCACACATCGCATGTTATTTGATTTAATTGTTTTCAACTCACAGCATTCTGTTCGCGATGGTGCGGAGGGGTGCTTTTAACATTTAACGTGTAGCGTCAAGAGCAATAAATATCTGACAAGCGAAAATGGATGACTGTCTAGTGCGCATTAATAGGTGATACTTTCTTTCAGTATCGTACCATCACTCTTTCGTTTTTTCTATAGAATAGTTTTCAAAATGATTCACAACGTAATAGGGATGTAATTCTATTTGCTTTATTAAATTATCGCGCCGCCTACAGAACGCAGATGTATAGTCCACGCACTGTTTCGTACAAAGCTACGAAATAGCAGCAGCGGTGCGAGCGCAGAGACATTCGTTTGGACTCCTGGAGATTGCGGAGGTAAGCCGAAGCCACGGGAGGCCGGCGGCGAACCCCTGCGGATGGCGGCTACGGCGGCAGTGGCGGCGGCGGCGACGGCCACACAAAGGGCAGCGTTTTGTCTGACTCGGCGCACCAGAAAAGGAATTTAGCAGTCTGAAACTTAATGAGCGGGCGCGCCGCAGACACGGGGCGGCGGCTAAGGCGCTGCGCAAATAAACTTGTCTCAAAGAAGTGGCGCAACAAAGAGAGTGCTGGTGAATAAATCAGGATACGGGGAGCGGTTGGAAGTGCGGGGGGAGGGGGGGAGAAGGGGGGAGGAGCTCGGCAGCGTCTTGGCGACAGGTGGGCGCGGAAGGCGGCGACTGCGAGTGGGCGCTCGAGGGCCACTCGGCACTTGCGAGGGCGCATTTCAGCGCCGACGCGCGCGCGCGCTTAATGGGAAGCGCCTACTCCGTCGGCTGGAGGGATCGCGAGTGCCTTCCATGGCGCCAGTTTCCTGATTCTCAGTGCCACAGCGCACCTTCTTCCTATCCTCCACTTCCGTATCTACAGTGCTCTGCAAAACGAACGGACGAGACAGGTAAACTACCACAAAATACACTACTGGCCATTAAAATTGCTACACCACGAAGATGACGTGCTGCAGACGCGAAATTTAATAGACAGGAAGAAGATGCTATGATATGCAAGTGATTAGCTTTTCAGAGCATTCACACAAGGTTGGCGCCGGTGGCGACAGCTACAACGGGCTGACATGAGGAAAGCTTCCAACCAATTTCTCATACACAAACACCAGTTGACCGGCGTTGCCTGGTGCAATGTTGTTGTGATGTTTCATGTAAGCAGAGGAAATGCGTACCATCACGTTTCCGACTTTGATAAAGGTCGGATTGTAGCCTATCACGATTGCGATTTATCGTATCGCGATATTGCTGCTCGCGTTGGTCGAGATCCAATGACTGTTAGCAGATATGGAATCGGTGGGTTCAGGAGGGTAATACGGAACGCCGTGATGGATCCCAACGTTCTCGTATCACTAGCCGTCGAGATGACAGGCATCTTTTCCGCAGGTCTGTAACGGATCGTGCAGACACGTCTCGATCCCTGAGTCAACAGATGGGGACGTTTGCAAGACAACAACCATCTGCATGAACAGTTCGACGACGTTTGCAGCAGCATGGACTATCAGCTCGGAGACCATGGCTGCGGTTACCATTCACGCTGAACCACAGACAGGAGCACCTGCGATGGTGTACTCAACGACGAACCAGGGTATACGAATGGCAAAACGCCTTTTTTTCGGAGGAATCGAGGTTCTGTTTACAGCATCATGATGGTCGCTTCCGTGTTTGGCGACATCGCGGTGAACGCACATTAGAAGCTTGTATTCGCCATCGCCATACTGGCGTATCACCCGGCGTGATGGTATGGGGTGCCATTGGTTACACATCTCGGTCATCTCTTGTTCGCATTGACGGCACATTGAACAGTCGACGTTAGATTCCAGATGTATTACGACCCGTGGGTGTACCCTTCATTCGATCCCTGCGAAACCCTACATTTCAGCAGGATAATGCACGATCGCATGTTGCAGAAACTGTACGGGCCTTTCCGGATAGAGAAAATGTTCGACTGCTGCCCTGGCCAGCAAATTATCCAGATCTCTTACCAACTGAAATAGTCTGTTCAATGGTGGCCGAGCAACTTGCTCGTCACAATACGCCAGTCTCTACTCTTGATGAACTGTGGTATCATGTTGAAGCTGCATAGGCAGCTGTACCTGTACACGCCATCCAAGCTCTGTTTGACTCAACGCCCAGGCATATCAAGGCCGTTATTACGGCCAAATGTGGTGTTCTGGGTACTGATTTCTCAGGATCTATGCACCCAAATTGCGTGAAAATGTAATCACATGTCAGTTCTAGTATAATATATTTTTCGAATGAATACTCGTTTATCATCTGCATTTCTTCTTGGTGTAGCAATTTTAACGGCCAGGAGTGTATTAACTACACTGCGGAGATGAGTTAAAGAGTAGGGGGCAGAACTAAAGGTTTATCGAGCGAGGAGGTGCAGTGGTTTGTACACTGGACTCGCATACGGGAGGACGATGATTCAAACCCGTGTCCAGCCATCCTGATTTAGGTTTTCCATGATTTCAATATACACCTTCAGGTAAATGTCGGGATGGTTCGTTTGAAACGAGCCAGTCAGTTTCCTTCCCAAAACTTCCCTCATCCAAAGGTACCAATGACCTCGCTGTTTGGTGCCCTGCCACAAATAAACCAACCAACAAAATAAAGGTTTGATAACTCTTTACCGTGATTTCCTCCCTGCTCTGTCCGTCATTGCTTATTTTGCTGCCTAGGTAGCAGAAATTCTTAACCTCATCTGAGTGTGCCCATAAATCACGATGTGAAGTTTCTCGCTATTCTCATTTCTGCTACTTCTGTTTACTTTCATCTTTCTTCGATTTACTCTCAGTCCATATTCTTTGCCCATTAGGCGTCATTCCATTCAGCAGATAATGTAATTCTTCTTCGTTTTCACTCAGAATAGGAATGTTATCAGTGAATTGTTTCTTTGATATCCTTTCACGAGCCTGCCGTGGTGGCCGTGCGGTTCTAGGCGCTTCAGTCAGGAACCGCGAGACTGCTACAGTCGCTGGTTCTAATCCTGCCTCGGGCATGGATGTGTGTGACGTCCTTAGGTTAGTTAGGTTTAAGTAGTTCTAAGTTGTAGGAAACTGATGACCTCAGATGTTAAGTCCCTTAGTGCTCAGAGCCATATCCTTTCAGGTTGAATTTTAATTTCACTTCTAAAACTTTCTTTTATTTCCTCCATTGCTTCTTCGATGTCCACATAGAACAGTAGTGGCGAAAGAATACATCCCTTCCTTACACACTTTACAATCCGAGCACTTGGTCCTAGGTCGTCCACTCATATTATTCCCTCTTGGCTGTGGTGCATATTGTGTATTATCCGTCTATCACTGTAGTTTACCCCAATTTTTCCCAGAATTTCCAACATCTTGCACCATTTCACATTGACGATAGCTTTTTCATGTCGAAAAGTCCTACCTTTTCTAAAGCTAAACTGGTCGTCATCTAACTCATCCCGAATTTTCTTTTCCATATATATATATATATATATATATATATATATATATATATATATATATATATATATATATATATATATTCATCCGTGAATCTAGTTTCTTGTAACGCTAAGATCTTTTTTTTTTTTGTTGGTCTAGCTCTGTTACTAAGTTGTGTAATTTTCCAGGTTGAATTAGGGTCTGAATGTTAAAGGTACCAATGTACATGGGAACCTTGGGACGAAGTTTGCTTGAGAACTCTGATCGTGATGGCCCGGGTTCCCCAGAATCCGAATACCCAGTTGTCGTCTGTCGACGAGTGGATTGGTTACCACCTGGGGTAATTCTGTCATTACTCTCACGAATCATGATAGCTTGTAAGTTTTGGTCCAGTGTTTCCACTGGGTGTTTAGAACCAGGGATTGTCAGTTCCTGGAGCATATAATACAGCCGCACCTACTAGATGGACAGACACTGACCTCGCTGCCGCTCGACTCGAGTACAGACCCATTGAGGATTTGGAATGTGAGATTTTTTATCAAGGTTTTCTCCTATAGATCCGCCGTGTTCTGCGTTAACAGGGTCACCTCGTGTAGGATGTGGCTCTTCACCACGCACGGACGGTCTTGGACGTAGCTTCCTCAGAGGCAAAGGTCTTGCATACCTCCTCAGCTCATCCCTGGGGTGGTGAGGACCAGTACTGAGTCAACCCCAAGCAAAGGTGCTACCTCTACCAACCACCCTCACCGATCCTGTGCAGAACAAATTTTCAATTTAAAGACAACACTAAAATACAAAGCAGTCAGAAACAGTCAGATCATTTGTTCCTTTGTTGATTTCGCAAAGGCTTATGATTCAATCGATAGGCAATCTCTCTTTATTATCCTTGAGGAGCTAGGACTCGATCCGAAAACCCTAAACCTCATCAAAGAAACGCTCACAAACACAACTTCTAAGATAAAATTCCTGGGTGAAATATCAGAGCCCTTCCTGATCAAAACCGGCGTCAGACTAGGTGACGGCTTGTCTCCACTCCTCTTCAACCTTGTCTTAGACAAAGTCATCCGAGAATGGGAAAAAGAACTGAAGAATCAAAATTACTGGAAGCCTATACAACTAGGAAGATCGAAAGATGGTATTAGAATTTCATGCTTGGCATTTGCAGATGACGTGGCCATTCTAGCAGAAAACGAGACCACAGCAATTAAACAGATAGACATTCTCAAAGAATGCGCCGAAAAAGTTGGGCTATAAATTTCCTTCCAAAAAACCAAATTCATCTGCTCAAAATTTGAAACTCAAAAACTGACTACAAAATATGGACAAATTGAGAGGGTTCCATTCTTTAAATACTTAGGCGAGGTCCTAGAACCCACAGGGGGAGAGAAAACTGCACAAAAAGTTCGACTGCAAAAGCTGAAAAGAGCATACTGGAACACCCACAACATCTACAATAAAAAGTGTCTCTCCATTCACTCAAAAATACGACACTACAATACAGTAATCAAGCCCGAAGCACTATATGCCAGCGAAACACTCACACTCCATAGTAAAGGCGACCTGGAAGGCATCCTGAAAGAGGAATGCAAAATTATCAGAAAGATTCTTGGCCCAAAAAGAACTGAAGATGGATACAGGTTACAGTCTCGGAAAACTACAGAAAAATTATCTAACCTCGCCGCAGACATCCGGAAAAGAAGACTAAAATTTTACGGTCGTATCCACAGACTCCCAACACCCAGACTCTCCCACAAAATTTTAATATACATTGAAAAATTGAAAACCATACCCTGGATAAAAGAAACCAAAACAGATCTAGCAAATGCACAAATAAATTCTTCAGAAGTTATAAACAGAAATGTATACAGGCAAAAAATCAATAGTTGGAAAGTACAACCCGAGAATGAAGTTTGCAAGAGACAGGGGACAAAATGGACAGAGGAAAGAAAGAGAATTCATGGGGAAAGAATGAGAGAAGTTTGGAGAATTAAAAAATTGAATCGGAAAAGCTTTGCGTGATCCGTATGGGTCCAATCGCACATAATAATAATAAATATATATATTGTGTGAATGACATTTTTCCGAAAGTCAAATGGCATGTCATCAGACACATACATTCTACACAACAATTTGAATAGTCGTTTTGTTGTTACTTCCTCCAATGATTTTAGAAATTATGACGGAATGTTATCTATCCCTTCTGCCTTATTTGATCTTAAGTCCTCCGAAGCTCTTTTAAATCCTGATTCTAATATCGTATCGCCTATCTCTTCTAAATAGATTCCTGTTTCTTCGACTATTACATCAGACAAGTCTTCCTCCTCACAGAGGCTTTCAATGTATTCTTTCCACCTATCTGCTCTCTCCTCCGCATTTAACAGTGGAATTCCCTTGCTTTTTTTAATGTCACCGAAAATTGTTTTGACTTTCCTGTATGCTGAGTCTGTCCTACCGACAATTATTTCTTTTTCGACGTCTTGACGTTTTTCTTGCAGCCATTTTGTCTTAGCATCCCGGCAATTCCTATTTATTTCATTCCTAAGCGACTTGTATTTCTGTATTCCTGGGTATCCCGGAACATTATTGTACTTCCTCCTTTCATTGATCAATTGAAGTATTTCTTCTGTTACCCATCGTTTCTTCGCAGTTACCATCTTTGTTCCTACGTTTTCCTTCCCAACTTCTGCGATGGCCCTTTTTAGATATGTCCATTCCTCTTGAACTGTACTGCCTACTGAGCTATTCCTTATTGCTGTATCCATAGCCTTAGAGACCTTCAACCGTATCTCGTCATTCCTTAGTACTTCCGTATCCCACTTCTTAGTGTATTGATTCTTCCTCACTAATGTCTTAAACTTCAGCCTACTCTTCATCACTACTATATTGCGATCTGAGACTATATCTGCTCCTGGGTACACCTTACAGTCCAGTATCTGATTTCGGAATCTCTGTCTGACCATGATGTAATCTAACTGAAATCTTCCCGTGTCACCCGGCCATTTCCAAGTACATCTCCTCCTCTTGTGATTGTTGAACAGAGTAATCGCTGTTACTAGCTGAAACTTAAGAACTCAGTTAGTCCTTCTCCTCTCTCATTCCTTGTCCCAAGCCCATATTCTCCTGTAACCTTGTCTTCTACTCCTTCCCCTACAACTGCATTCCAGTCTCCCATGACTATTAGATTTTCATCCTCCTTTACGTACTGTATTACACTTCCAATATCTTCATACACTTTCTCTATCTCTTCATCTTAAGCTTGTGTCGTCTTTTTGACAAGGCCATTGGCAGAATGAGAGTGACCTTTTATGTCGGAAGTCTTCGGCCGCATATGCTGATTGTTAACCGACTTGAAACAGATGCTGAAACCATAAAGCTCTTGTCCACTAAAATTTGAATGGTAACCACAAGTATCAACACTTAAAATCCATTACGATGGTACTTGCAGATGATACGCACGCTATATCTGACATGTGCCTTATGGCTTCAACGACCTTTTACGTCAGTATGTGATTTGACGAGTCCATTTTCCTTCTGAAGCAGACAAATTTATGTTTGTCAAAACCTTGGAAAGGGACTGTTACACCTTTAATTCTGTAACTGGTTGGAAGTTATTTTCCAGTATTATCACTTTTCTTCGAGCACTGGTGCTGAACCGCAGCCGTGTTAAAAATTTAAAAACTTGGAAGATATCACACGGGGAGGAATCATCTAGAAACTGGAAAAGGGGCTAAATGTAACGAGTGTAGCTCAGGAGTTTCATATTCCTCACGTCATCGTTTCTCCCACATGGGGAGCATTCCAACTCACAGTCACTGCTGCCCTAAGGAGTCGGATGACCGTTATATTCCACAGCAGGTAAGAAGATACCCACGACAAACAGTGGTTGAAATTGCAACCACATTCAATAAGACTTCAAGACACACTATCGCATGCTCACAGTGGCACGGTGATTGTATGGGGTCGACCTCTTTGTCCGACTACCAGTACCCTGTGATACGTTACGGCGGCACGTTTTGCGATGGCTCCAAGAGCTTTGGAACTGCACCAACAAGGAGTTGGGTCACATGCTCCTCTAAAATGAGAGAAAATTCAATATGAATACTAATTCTCGGGGTACCCTTAATGCTGTCAGATGGTAACACATAATACGCCATAAACATTTTCTACCATACGGAATGAAATTGTCACACTGCAGCGGAGTGTGTGCTGACATCGAACTTCCTCGCAGATTAAAACTGTGTGCCATACCGAGACTCGAACCCTGGTTCTTTACCTTTAGCGGCAAATGCTCTCCCAACTGGAATAACCGCCGACCCTTGTGGCCGAGAGGTTCTAGGCGCTACAGTCTGGAACCGCGCGACCGCCTCGGGCATGGATGTGTGTGATGTCTTTAGGTTAGTTAGGTTTAAGTAGTTCTAAGTTCTAGGGGACTGATGGCCTTAGAAGTTCAGTCCCATTGTGCTCAGAGGCATTTGAAGCATTTGAACTGGAATAATCAAGCATTACTCGCGACACGTCCTCGCAGCTTCACTTCCGCCAGTATGTCGTCTCCTACTTTCTTAATTTCACAGAAGTCCTTCTATGAACCTTGTAAGAATAGCATTCCTTGAAGAAAGGATATTGCAGAGACATGGCTTAGCCACAGCCTTGGGGATGTTTCCAAAGTGAAATTTTCACTCTGCATTGGAGTGTGAGCTAACTGGTAGAACAATTGCCCGCGAATGACAAAGCACTCAGTTCTACTCTCCGACAGGCACACAGTTTCAATCTACCAGGAAGTTTCATTGTCAACATGATCGTTGTGGTTGTCTATAGTGTGATGAGGCATAATGTGGCATGGGGATACTGACCCCTAAATCTTTCAACACGTTACAATCATCGGACACTGTCATAATGAGACTATAAACCTGCCCCATCTGCGTCTCTCCAGGGTTGCTTTCGGCCCTGACTAAACTTTTACGGGTAAAAATGGGTGACCCACATCGAACCGTGCAAGGTAGAGAATCTATTGGGAAGATCGGATATTAGACGAATGGACTAGCCTGACCGTTGCACAGACTTCAATCCCACCGATCACGTGTGGAATGCGTTGCGAAGACGTATTGTAGCTCTTCAAAAATGGCTCTAAGAACTATGGGACTTACATCTGAGGTCATCAGTCCCCTAGACTTAGAACTACTTAAACGTAACTAACCTAAGGACATCACACACATCAATGCCCGAGGCAGGCTTCGAACCTGCGACCGCAGCAGCAGCGCGGTTCCGGACTGAAGTGCCTAGAGCTGCTCGGCCACAACAGCAGGCTGCAGGTCTTCCTCATACACCAAAGACCATCCAGCAGTTGTCATCCGTACAGGTGAAAGAGTGGAAGACGCTACTTTGCAAAGCATGCGTTGCCCTCTTTGGTGAACACACACACTCTATTAAGATGCATCTCCCGCCTTTTGTAATAAACTGCCATGAATTCAATGTAATTGTTGTCTCTGAATAAATGTGTTTTTTCTGTTCACCTCGTTGTCTATTTCTTTCAATTACCTTCTGTGCTGTGTTGTGCTGTATTGTACTGCACTGTCCTATTAAAGTTATGCTTCAAGTTCCACCTGTCATGCGGAAGTTCCTTTCGTCCTTAACATTTACAGATCAGTGTATATTTGTACCCCATCATGTGTGGACAAATTTTATTGTTCACCAATCATTTCGTACCCTTTATGTTGTGTTTTGTAGTGGTACACTTGGTGAATGAGATTCGGTTCATGCTCAGCTCTCTCAGTCGTATCTAGTGTTATGTATTTTGTAATAAGTAACGTGCACGTGTCCTGTATAAGCTATTCCCTGTCAGACAGATCGTAACTACTCAAACGGGTAACAAAATTAGCTTCTTCCGGAGGTGTCAAGTAAATATCGCGAGAAATCGTCTCCAGTATTAATAACCACATGGTTCTTCGAGTCTGGCTATCGAACCGAATCACTCTTTTAAGAATATATCCAGACGAGCTGACAGAAAAGGGAGATGCTGATTACTAGTGTTGCATATAGCCCCATGCAGTTTCTATGAGATTAAGATAGCATTATTTAGTGGACCATCGAGGTACAGTAGGGTGCCTCAGTGGTCGTGAGACAAGATCACTTTATGTGGAGCGCTTTTGAGCAGGGCTATTGGCGTCTTGGAAGACGACTGGGTCCACAGAATAGTCGGTATGAACGTTTAGTGGAAAGGATAAAACGTGGTCGCGGTGAATGTCGAAATAAAAATTCTAGTTCATGTATATGGTAATCTGATCGAGCAGGCCGTACTTATGGTACGACATTTGTAGTCTTCAGCATTCTGATTTGTTTGATGCGGCCGGCCATTAAAATTCCTTTCCTGTGCGAAACACATCTCAGAGCCCTCAATTATTTGCTGGAGTTTTTACCCTGTATAGCTCCGTTCAGTACCATGGAAGTTATGCCCTGAGAATTAAACGCGCTGCTCCTTTTATTGTCAGTGTTTTCCATATGTTTCTTTCTCCTCCGATTATGTGGGTAACTCCATCGATCCTTACCAGCTTATTTCATTTCATCATCTTTCTATAGCACCACATTTCAAACACTTCGACTCTTCTCCTGCAGTTCATGATTCACTACCATGCAATGCTACAGTGTAAACGTTCATTCTCAGAAATTTCTTCCTTGTTTGGTTCCGGTAAACTTCTTTCAGCCAGGAGTGCCCATTCTGCCAGCGGAATTTGCCTTTTTATGTCCTTCGTACTATGTCGTTTTGGGTTATTTCATTTTCTAGAGAGTAGAATTTCTTGGTCTAGGCGTTACATCATATAAAAAGAAAAAAGAAATCGAGGTTCGTTGGGCCAAATCAATCGCCTCCAACCATCTGCTTTCCATTACCTCTTTTAATTAATGAAAAGACGCTTGATTTGCTTAATGAGAGCTTTATTAGCCACACTACGGGTTTCGGCCATTTAATTAAACCATTAGTTCAAAGTTGTACTGTAGAGAAGCGAGGTCAATAGTGACTCAAAAGCTACTTCAATATAAAAGCAGTGATAGTGATTGGCTAGTTATGTCAAAAGTCTTGCACTATTATAGGTGAAAATCGATATTATTTTATAAACAAGAAAGAATCAGCTGTTATTTCTTCTGCTTAGAGAGCGAAACGTTGTATGAGTACAGATATCTTTCATTGAAGATTCCAGACAGTTCCTACAAGATTTCATCCAGATGGTATGGTTACAGAATTTCGTCAATGAAATAAAGAGGGAAGGTTGTTGCTGCTGAATTAGCGCTACAAGTTCTGCTTTCCTTGCTTTTACGTACTTTTAATTTCATTCTGTTCGAACTTTTCCCGTTATAATCCCAAAGGAAAAGTGAACAAGAAACGAAACTCTACATTAACAACTTTGAAACCTTTCATGCAACTGTTATTTGGCAATGAATTTCGCACATTGACATTTTGCAAAAAATGGTTCAAATTGCTCTGAGCACTGTGGGACTTAACTGCTGAGGTCATCAGTCCCCTAGAACTTAGAACTACTTTAACCTAACTAACCTAAGGACATCACACACAATCATTCCCAAGGCAGGATTCGAACTGCGACCGTTGCGGTCGCGCGGTTCCAGACTGTAGCGCCTAGAACCTCTCGGCCAATACGGCCGGCGCTATTTTGCAAGATTTTTTCACAGTGTATTTTATTTGGTTCCACAGTTTGCCTAATTAAACAACTGGGCGCCTATTCCAACTACATAAGATTCATATTTTAAAATAATGAGTATGTGGTATACACCATTTCATGCTCTAAGTCTGTCCAATGATGACAGAAATGGTCGCAACCACTTACAGTAGCATAGGAAGATTTTGACAGCCATGTTTTGTGTACATAAAATCATATTTGATGAAACTTCCAAAAGAGGGTAACTGAATTTTAAGCATAAATTAATGATTGCGGGTAGAAGATCGTGAAAGTATATCTGTAATGTGGTTAACAGGGTGGCGGAAGCTTTCTATTTGACACCGCTTCAGCAGATCGCGCTAATGTGGCATCACGAGAACCTTTCTCCCAAATAATATCTTGAGGTAGTCGTCGGGAAAGGAACCCGACACCACCGTGGTAGTAGAGAGCAACGTGAATCACCCCATTTCGTCTTGCACCACAACCTACCACTCTCCAGAAATACTTTGTATGACCTGCGAGTAGCGCTTAATCGTAATTCTTGAAATTAAAATTGTTCGTCATAAAATGGAGAAGACGAAAAAGGGACACAGATTCTTTGGCATTTGGATACCCTTTCTTTACAGCAAAGACCACTTTGCACACCGAGAGTGTCGTCGGTCACCGTTAAATAGCAATTTACCTCCCTCGCACATGCATATCAAGAGACATGACCAAAAACCTTTTGAACCGTTCGCTGCCACATCTTTGTCGCATGATACAGCGTTTCAGTTGCAGGTAATACTGAAAAATCCGTAAGTCCAGAGTGGTTGTGGTTATCGAGTGATGAATGAAACAAGCCACGTGCCAAGTATGCGACTGGTGTTTGGTTCCTGGGAACATGTGCCAGTCCGGCTGGAAAATAACATTCAGACCAAGGGCTCATCCTGGTGCTTAAAGTCAAATAGTTCCACGTCCACGACTAAATTGCATTTTGAACTGAACCAACGAGTCTGTGTGTAAGGGTAAGCCATACCACATTTTCTGCTGAACTAAAATTGTGGGCCGGACGGGGACACTAGCTTGGAACGATCTCGGAGGCGACGATATCTATAGGATGATTTTTTCCACAGTGTGCAAATTCTAGGATTGATCGATGAGAGGATACTGAATAAAAAAGATTTAATGAACTTAAGTTCGGAAATGCATGGTTTCCATTAAATCACAAATTGTTACGGAGCCTACGGTCTGATGCCATGCAGGCCCAGTTATAGTATGTGTTGAAACTAGTTTCCATGTGCCTCAACGCAAACGTGTACGCGCAGAAGCATGTTCTGTCTCATCCGTTCACATCGACCAGGCTGCACCCGAATAGTTTCAAAGGCAGCATGAATACGTTGCTTCAGTGTCTCCACATCTGGAATGGGCTCTGCATACACGATACTACTATGATGGTCCCATACCCAGAAATCGCACTGACTGAGATCAGGTGAACTTGCAGGCCATGCAACTGGGCCCCCCATTCGATCCGTCGACCAGGGAAGACTCGACTGAGTTGGGTCCGGACGTTAACGGCAAAGTGAGATGGAGCACCATCATGTAACCACAAAACCCTTCGAATCGTTAATTGCACTTCTTGCAGCAGGCGAGGCAAAGTCACCCACAAGGAACGCCGATAGTTCCGGCCTGTTAGGCCTTCCTGTGGAAGGAAGACTGGTCCCAAAATACCGTAGCCAATTATGCCGGCCCACACATTCCGGCTGCACCGATGCTGATTATTCGCTGTCAGAGTACTATCGGCGTTCTGCATACTATCACACAGATGACTTATGAAAGCTGAAATACCACTGCATGTGAAGATGGCGTCATCTGTGAATATAATGGATGACACAAATCGCGGAATCGTGGTTGCCTGATGAAGAAACCAGTGACAAAATTGCTCCCGATGTGCAAAGTCTTCCGCTAGTAATCCCTGCAGACGCTGTAGATAATAAGGGTAGTAACACTTGTCATGGGGTTGTTCCACACGGTCGTCTGGCTTACCCTATGCTGGCAGGACAACTGCCTGTTACTGACAAGGCTGTCATCTTCCACAGTGTTCATAAAATTTTCCTCCAAGCCTGGTGTCCGAACATTTCGGGTACGACCTTCATGATTTCCTGCTCCTTAAACGACTACGTCTTAGACAAACGGCGAAACACTATTGAGAACATTGAATGCTGTGGTTTTTATCGGCGGGGATAGGCCTCCTGATACGACCTTGCTACCCCCGACCTTTGTCATTTGACTTTCCGAAAGTAAACACCAAGTGGGGAATCTCTCGGTTTGAATACGGAACCACTGCGTAAAATGCTGTATCACATCCACTACAGGGTGAGTAAGCAAGAGAAGTGAATCGAACTCAACTTTATCAATTATCAGTGGAGAAGAGGACACTAGGATGTGACGTATGAGGAACAGTACCACCCTCTAGGAGGAAACAACGCGTACTGTAGCTCTGGCTGCATGGCATAGTGCTTGTTAGATCCCAGTCTCTGTAACAAATTATGATTGAACAAATGGTCCCTAAATGGAAATCATAAATTTCCGGGCGTAAGTCCATTAGACTTTCTTTTTGTTCCGTATCTTCTCCTCGATCAACCCCTAGAGTTTATGCACGGTGGAAAAAAAGTCACTCTGTATAACTGACTTTTCCAAAGCAGAATTTCTTTGACATTTCTTATCACCCAAATGTCAATTGAT
Organism: Schistocerca piceifrons; assembly: GCF_021461385.2. Classification (NCBI taxonomy): domain Eukaryota; kingdom Metazoa; phylum Arthropoda; class Insecta; order Orthoptera; family Acrididae; genus Schistocerca; species Schistocerca piceifrons. The sequence goes on along the minus strand of NC_060138.1, from coordinate 1,158,668,765 downwards.
GTTTCTTGTCCTCCACATTTAGCTACATGGAAGTAGGAGGATGTTATACACTAAATGACAAGAAAAGATGACATGGTCGGATGACAATATACCGTCCTACATGTACACAGTATAGGAGGCTATATGAATGACTAGAGTTGAAATTCTTCGTGCGAGGTAGAACGGCCATTAGAATGTGTTAGTGTGATTTATGTTTTTCCAGGCCTGGCATAGTTCATTAGGAGCTTGAACAGCGTCAGGTGTTAAGTGATCATTGTGAAGGACACAGAGATGCCGCATAATCGTGTGAGACAGCGCTATCAGCACATGAGTGAGTTTGACAGTGGCATTACTGTAGGTCTCCATATGGTCGACGGGTAGATTTATGCGATATCATGATTTGTGGGCATTCGGATGTTATTGTGGCCTGATATAGGATTGGGTTGTAAGGTGTGAAGGCAGGCATATCCGTCGTGAAGATTCCAGTCGACCGCATCTGACCACCACAGGAGGAGATGGCTTATTGTGCACCCACCACATCGTAAGGCCCTTCATAGGTGCTGCTGCTGCTGCTGTGCCACGACAAGAAGTAATGGATTCCATTCACCTTTCTGTAACATTCCGCTCCACTAGTAAGAGTCTACATGCATGACCGTGTTGACAGTGCTACACAAAAGATTTTGTGTGAGGGTGTGACTTCAAAGCAATGACTAAAGATGAACGTTGTAGCATCCTGTTCAGCGATAAACTGAGGTTCTGCATCATCCCTGATGATGATCGGTACCAGTCATTCAACGTTTACCAGAGGTACATCAGTGTTACTCCTACCGTTATGATGTGAGGAGCCATGTGGTATGATTTCAGGTCATGACTGAGAACCTTCTTGACATTTTCACCCTTACCAAATGAACCTGTAACGAAACGTGCTGATCTTCGTCGCATATTCTGTTTTTCCCCTGCCATTGTGGGATTCGCTGACAGCGTGTGGGCACATTGGTTTTGACTAGGCAGCTACAAAACAATGCTGCGACGAATTCAGATTAGTGTAATTCTGACCGGTGCCTTTCGCATTATTTCTTTAGAGGGTTTACTGGAGATCCTCGGGACATGGCCAGTGGGTATTGTGGTACGTTACAGGGCAGGGTGAGACATGTGATCGTGTATATGAAATCACAGGAACACATATTATTGAGAAAAGACATTTACCAGCCTGTAAGTTAGATGAATGGCAGAGTGGGACGCTAGGAGCACTGAAAGGCTTGTTTACAGCTTGTTCCCAAGAGTCAGGAATAGGCTCAAACTCGACAATATTTCCCCTACTCGAGGTATAGTGCACCTATTAACAAAATGGGTCAAATGGCTCTGAGCACTATGGGACTTACCTTCTGAGGTCATCAGTCCCCTAGAACTTAGAACTACTTAAACCTAAGTAACCGAAGGACATAACACATATCCATTCCCGAGGAAGGATTCGAGCCGCACAGGTCACGGTCCAAATCCCAAACATCTGCATCGAGTGAGGTGTAGTAACATACCAATCTGTAAATGTGGCAAGGAAGGTTGCGCCGATCATGTCATTCTTAAATGCCCCCTCTTTCAGGAAGAGAGAGACTGCAGACGATTAGACTGCGATATGTAAACAACTGTAAGTGACCAAAACTTTAAGACTAAAGTTAGTATCATAGCACATCGGATATCTAAAAGGCAACTGCTTAACTTTCAGTCTCTAAGATGAAGAGGACGCTCTGAATATCAAAATTATGTCAACGGATCACTATAAGCTTTTAATCACTTTTGGCTATTGGCATACATTTAATTAAGAGAAACTATATAGACATATAGTTTATCTTAATTAAATTTCTATTTATATATTAATATGTGTCTATTATTATCTATAATTGAAAGAACACATTGAAATTATTTTGATATATATATGAAGTAAAATGAAAAGAAAAGATAGGTTGCTACGGCCGACCACAAGGTTATGCGTAGACTCGATGATTGCCGAGGCACATTCATGCCAATGTGAATAATATAGCTGTAGTCGGCAAACCTCGAGTTCTTCTGACACTGCAAGTAACATATGTAGTATGGAATATGGAAGTTATTCACTTGCAACTTGAGTTAGTTCTCTTCATTTGATATTATTTTTTTAGTTGATTCTTGTTTTCCAAATGTTCTTTTCTATTTATGAATTAATATTGCCAAATGTTGCTGTTTACATTATTTACTACTACATGCATAATTTAATGAATGGTATGTTATCATGATTAACGAATATGTACGACCTGTTTTGAGGTTCCAGATAACAGGTCTAAGATTTGTAGCTTTATATTGAACTGAACTCGATTGAACTGTTAACACAAACTTGTAAAGTGCGCAGGTCAACAAGCATTATTCAAGTATTGATCGAAAAAGCACTTCATAAGTTACCTCTCATGGCTGTTACTGACTGATAGAACTCTGACCGCACAGCGGTACGTCACCGGCATTCGGCGTCACCACATGTTATCACTCATACGACAGTACAGTGGTGTCATTTTCCAACAGGACAGCACTCGTCCGCATAAGCCACGTGTCTCAGCGAACAGTCTGCGTGACGCTGAGGGACTCTCGCGGCCGGGAACATACCTAGGTGTATCCGAGTTTGATAATTTGTGGGAACTGATCGGAAGACATCTCTGTTCCAATGGCAGCAACCAGGACATGAAGGACGAGATACTACAGTTGTTGGCGAGCTTGCCACAGGAGAGGGTACAATGCCTCTATGGAACCATTCCCAAATGAATCAGATCGAGCGTCCAGGCCAGAGAAGATTCAATGTCATAGCGATAAGCGGACTCATGATGACAAGTTCTACTTATATTTAACTCGTTCTTGTAAACGACGAAACTATATGACATAGTACCTCAACCTGTGAAGTTTCATTTCGTTTGCTCCTCAGCTTCTGGGTGTATCACTTTCTTTGTCGTACAGTGTATGTCGCCCGACTCTCCAACAGTAAACCTTTCTACGAAGCACATCGCTATTGTCATAACATCTAAATCGATCTTAATGGGTGAATTGTTACCTGGAAAGTGATTTGCAAACAGAAACTTGGGGAAGGTAGTCAATGTGGAACTCCGCAGTCTACTGTAAGATTCGTGAGTCACAAAATTTTACTGAGTCACCATCCAATTTAAATAAAATTGAGAAAATTTAAAATAAGGGCCGGCCGGTGTGGCCATGCGGTTCTAGGCACTACAGTCTGAAGACGAGCGACCGCTCTGGTCGCAGGTTCAAATCCTGCCTCGGGCATGGATGTGTTTGATGTCCTGCCCGAGGCAGGATTCGAACCTACGACCGTAGCGGTCGCTCGGTTCCAGACTGTAGCGCCTAGAACCGTACGGCCACTCCGGCTGGCTATAGGCCGTTTCCTTCGAGGTAAATCATAATGTTCGAACACAATATATGTTTTAAAATCCTACTGCATATCGACGGTACGATGTGAGCCTGTAATTTAGTGGATTACTCCTACTACCTATCTTGAATTTTGGTGTGACCTGTGCAACTTTCCAGTCTCTGGGTACGGACCTTTCGTCGAGCGAGCGGTTGTATATGATTGTTAAGTATGGAGCTAATGCATCAGCATACTCCGAAAGGAACCTAATTGGTATACAGTCTGGTCCAGAAGGCTTGCTTTTATTAAGTGATTTGAGTTGCTTCACTACTCCGAGGATATTTACTTCTACGTTACTCATATTACTCTCGGTTCGAATTTTGGAATATTTAATTCGTCTTCTTTTGTGAAGGCATTTCGGAAGGCTGTGTTTAGTAAATCTGCTTTGGCAGCGCTGTCTTTGATAGTATCCCCATTGTCATCGCGCAGAGAAGGCATTGATTGTTTCTAGCCGCTAACATACTTCACATACGACCAGAATCTCTTTGGATTTTCTGCCAGGTTTAGAGACAATGTTTCGTTGTGGAAACTGTTATAGGCGTCTCGCATTGAACTCTGCGCTAAGTTTCGAGCTTCTGTAAAGGATCGCCAATCTCTGGGATTTTGCGTCTGTTTAAATTTGGCTTGTTTATTTCGTTGTTTCTGGAACAGTGTTCTAACCCGTTTTGTGTACCAAGGAGGACCAGCTCCGTCGTTTGTTAGTTTATTTGGTATAAATCTCTCGATTGCTGCCGATAGTATTTCTTAGAATTTAAGACACATCTGGTCTACACTTATATTATTAATTTGGAATAAGTGGAGATGGTCTCTCAGGAGAGCGTCAAGTGAATTTTTATCTGCTTTTCTGAATAGGTATATTTTTCGCTTATTTTTCGAGGATTTGGGGATTACAATATTCAATCTTACCAATACAACCCTGTGTTCACTAATTCCTACATCGGTTTTGATGCTGGTTATTAACTCAGGAGTATTTCTTGCTAAGAGGTCAAGTATGTTTTCACAACCGTTTACTATTCGCGTGGGCTCATGAACTAACTGCTCGAAATAATTTTCAGACAAAGCATTTAGCACAATTTCGGATGATATTTTATGTGTACCTCCGGAATTAAACATGTATTTTCGCCAACATATCGAGGATAAATTAAAGTCACCACTAACTATAATCGTATGAGTTGGGTACGTGTTTCTAATCAAACTCAAGTTTTCTTTGAACCTTTCAGCAACTGTATCATCTGAACTGGGAGGTCAGTAAAAGGATCTAATTATTATTGTATTCCGGTGGCCAACAATGACCTCTGCCGGTACTCACAGGAAGTATCTACTTCAATTTCGCGACAAGTTAAACTACTTCTAACAGCAACAAACACGCCACCGCCAACCGTGTTTAGCCTATCGTTTCGGAACACCGTTAGGTTCTTCGCAAAAATTTCGGCTGAGCTTATATCCGGCTTTAGCCAGCTTTCAGTGGCTATTAGGATTTGAGCAACAGTGCTTTCTATTAGCTCTTGGAACTATGGTACTTTCCCAACACAACTACGACAGTTTACCACTGTTACATCAATCGTTCTTGTATCTACGTTCTTCCTGTAGCCTGCACCCTTTTGTGACTGAAGCCCTTCTTGTGTTTTCCCGAGACCCTCTAACCTAAAAAATCGCCCAGTCCACGCCACACAGCCCCTGCTACCCGTGTAGCCACCTCCTGCGAAAAGTGTATACCTGACCTATTCAGCGGAACCCGAAACCCAACCATCCTTTGGCGCAAGTCGAGGAATCTGCAGCCTACACGGTCGCAGAACCGTCTGAGCCTCTGATTCAGACCTTCCACTCGGCTCTGTACCAGAGGTCCGCAATCGATCCTGTCGAGTATGCTGCAAATGGTCAGCTCTGCTTTCATCTTGCAAGCAAGACTGGCAGCCTTTATTGCTTCTGTTAGCTGCTCGAAACCAGAGAGAATTTCTTCTGATCCAAAGCGACACACATCATTGGTACCGACGTGAGCAACCACCTGCAGTTGGCTGCACCCCGTCATCCGGGAGGACCCTTTCCACATGTGGAATGACTCTACCCGGTATGCACACGGATTGCACATTGGTTTTCTTACTCTCCTTGTCAGCTAAGACCCTAAGGTGCCCCATAACGCGCCTAACGCTAGAGCTCCCAACTACCAATAGTCCCACCCTCTGCGATTGTCCAGATCTTGCGGGCTAAGTGGTTCCCTCTGGAACAGGACAGGCGACAGCATCCGGCTCAGCGACAATGTCAGCCACAGACAGCACCTGGAACCTGTTTGTCAGACAAACCGGGGAGGCCTTACGTGCGGCCGCCTGGGAAGCCTTTTGCCGCCTGATTCGCGCCGAGGCGACCTCCCACTCGACCACAGGTGAGGGGTCAACCTCGTTGCGAGCAGTAACTGGGTTGGCCACCGGTGAGGACTGATCGGAGGACTCTGACGAACTGGACGTCCCTTGGATCCCCACAGCCGGCCCACAACAGTGGTGCCCATCCACTGTAGCCTCAAGCTGTGTAACCGAAGCCATCACAGCCTGAAGCTGAGAGCGAAGTGTCGCCAACTCGGCTCGCATCCGCACACAACAATCGCAGTCCCTGTCCATACCAAAGACCGTGGAAAACCAAACTATGCAGATAAACGGACTATCGGCACGTACTGCGCAACTCTAATGTAGACCCTGACGAAAACGCACGAACTGTATCTAGTAACACGCAGATATTCAAGAACCTAACTACCGAAGCACTCAGGTGAAACTAAATAATTTGCCTCTGATAAGGATATGTTACAAAATCGGTTTACTTTCTGAAGCAAACGAAAATGAGAGAACTTTGGCTATTAGATTTTAAATTTACATGTACAAACTCAAGAAACTATACCATTAAAGCACACAGATGATATAATATAATTCGCTCCTGGTTAGGAACTCGTAGATTTCACAAAAGCGGTTTACTTATCTGTTGCTGCGTCTGTCACGGTCGGGTACTACTGTTTGACTGACTGACTGACTGAGTAATGCACTTCCTTACCAAGTGTTCTGGTTACACAAACGAAGGACTGGAAAAACTTACTAAATACAGAAAAACATACTCGTGTCTATACTCTGAAAAATATAAGATTTCGTCTACCGAACTTGAACATGAATTAGCAAATCGAACTTGTAGATGAGTTAGAATAGCTACACACAGTCTCACACTAACGCATTCACTAGCACCAAGTCAGCAAAGGTCCAGTGCCAAGTCCCGAGAGCACGCTCTCCCTGCAACGAACTTCCTCCAGGTAGCTGTAATTGACCAGAGGGGTCCTTTCCGCCACGAACTTAACTAGCGTCGAATGACTACCAAAAGCATACAAATCTCTTAGCCTTGACTGAGAAAGCCACGTTCCTACACCGTTGCTACCACAGCAGAAAGCCAAATGCTGTGGCGCTACCACTCGAAAGATAAATTTAGCATACACACATGCTCACTCATTCATCCCGAGGATGAAGAGAGAAAAGGAAATTGGAAGCAGAAAATGTATGTAATATACATAGGTTAAGTTGTAAGTAGGCTGTTTCTGTTTTCTTATTGGTAACGCCACGTAGCGCTCTGTATGAAAATCACTGGCTGTGCTGTGTGCAGTCTGTGGCTAGTTTACATTGTTGTCTGCCATTGTAGTGTTGGGCAGCTGGATGTTAACAGCGCGTAGCGTTGCGCAGTTGGAGGTTAGCCGCCAGCAGTGGTGGATGTGGGGAGAGAAATGGCGGAGTTTTGAAATTTGTAAGACTGGATGTCATGAACTGCTATGTATACTATGATTTTTCAACACTATTAGGGTAAATACATTGTTTGTTCTCTATTAAAATCTTTCATTTGCTAACTATGCCTATCAGTAGTTAGTGGCTTCCGTAGTTTGAATCTTTTATTTAGCTGGCAGTAGTGGCGCTCGCTGTATTGCAGTAGTTCGAGTAACGAAGATTTTTGTGAGGTAAGTGATTTGTGAAAGGTATCGGTTAATGTTAGTCAGGGCCATTCTTTTGTAGGGATTTTTGAAAGTCAGATTGCTTTGCGTTAGAAATGTTGTGTGCAAGTTTAAGCACAGTCATACATAATTTTTCTAAGGGGACGTTTCATGTGTCGACCCTTAGCCGAGGATACCTCACTGGAATCTTCTGAGTTTTTCTTGTACTTTGTGTAATTGGTGTAGATTTTGTTTGTTGCTAGCGCGTAATTGTAGAGAGAATCTCCTTTGTAGTTGCAGTCTTTCATTGTTGTTGTGGCATGCATGTAGATTTGCACCAAGTATTTCGCAGCTGCGCTTGCAATTAACTAGATATTATTTTCAGTGCTATGTTAATGTGTTTTCTTATTTTACTCTTCCAATTGTGTTTTTCTGTGTTATTGTGACAATAATGGCGTGTGGAAAACGTAATACTAGGCTCCAAAGTAAACTGAGAAATGACATTGAAGACGAAAGCAGTGTGTTAGCGGCACTGATTACTGAATTAACTAATGTTCAAAGTAGTAATTTGGTAATTGTGCTTAGGGAAATGGAGCGGGCGGCAAATAATGGTGTAGACAGTGAAACAATTAGTGAACAGGGAAGCATTATCGATGGATCGGTCAGCAACAGTTCGCCTCAGGTATCCGAAATGACAGGACACAATCTTGCAAATACTGTAGATTCAGGTTTTGGGTCCTCACCGTTTTCTCAAATAAGTCAAATAAGACACATTTTCTGCTTGTCAAAATGTGACTGTTGCCGGTGCAACGTCACTGCCGAAAAGCACTGAGGAACATGTTTCAGACACCAGTGCATTGTTATTACAGTTAATGCAACAAATGGGACGAAGGCTACAAAAGTTAGACACAACGCTTGAACAAAATCAGAAACAAATGGGACAAAATCTTCAAAAGTTAGACACAATGGAACAACACCAGAGACAAACACAGCAACAGTTAGACGCAATGGAACAAAATCTTCACACCACGCTTGAACAAACATGTGAAGATTTAACTACTGAGTTACATAAAATCGAATCGAAATGTCAAAAAGTCTGTAATGACGAAAAACACAAATTTGTGAGCATTTCCAACCTATTTTTTCGCATCATGAAAATGCATTACAGAATCACGAAGCAGCCATAAAAGAACCGCTAACTATTGTTCATGAAAATCACGACACCTTGCAAGCAAAAATTGACTCAGCTGCATCTACTGATACGGTTACGCAACTTGCAAAAACTCATGAAAACTTAAAGGACACAGTAGATACTCTGAAAATTGGTTCAGAAAAACACATGGAGGAAATTAGTTCATTATCAGAGAAAGTAGTTGAACTTTCGGATCAGCTAAATAATTTATCTACGAATGTAGATGATAATCTGAATGACACAAAACCGGTAGTCTTTAATGACACAGAAGCGTGCGAACAAATTAGGAAATTCAAACAAGATCAGAATCAAATTAATACACAACACCAAAGAGAAATCCGGGAAGTACAAAATCAGCTGACACAGGTAATACAAGAATTACGTATTTCAGAGGACACTCGCGCCCCAATACGGGAAGAGGGACATAGAAATACGGAACAGCCACAAAATAATAACACAGCTCATTTCGGAAATTATGAAAGAAATTGGCATGGTGCACCGAATTTTGAAATGGAACCGCCGAAACGACGTAACGATGACCGATATACGACTCGCCGACATGATGATGTTGACTATAAGCTGTTCATTACTACACGTAAATTTAAAACGTTTAAGAATTCTGGCAACGACATTCATCCAGAAGCACGGCTCCATCAATTCTCTCATTGTTTTCCTCCCAACTGGTCATTAGAGCACAGATTAGAATTCATGTGTGGCTATTTAGTGAATGAACCAGCTGTAAGAATGCGATCGGTCATTCACGATTGTCACAGTGAAGGAGAATTTTACCATGCCTTCCTCTCAGCATATTGGTCTCAAGCTACACAAGACCGAGTGAAACATAGCATCATGATGATGAAACACTTTGAACAATCTGAATTTTCCAGTCTTGTCAAATATTTTGAAGACATGTTCCATAAGAATCAATATCTTTCAAACCCATACAGCCCTTCAGAACTCATCTGCATATGCTTAATGAAATTGCCTGAACATTTAAGAAATATTATTTTGGCAGGACGTTGCAAAGACGACATTGAAGCTTTTCAGGGACTCTTATAAGAATTAGAAATCGACACAGACAGTCGCGGGATGCGAAAACAGGAAAACAATCACTACAGGTCACATCCGTCACAATTCCGTGACGACAGAAACAATAACTGGACACGACGAGGCTATTTTCACAACACAAATCATGACCAAAACAGACACCACCCATATGATAACCGTTGGCATAGTAGTAATAATTACACAGAAAGATTGCATTTCCATAGTAATGAATATGACAGAGAGAATCATAGAAACACACAATATGGCAACCAGAACTATTATTATCACGGGAGACAGAATAACTTCAGGCGCAACAGTTCAGCGCGCAGTTACGATTCAGGGAGAAATTCTCCACCACGTGACCGACAAGAAAGAAACTGTGGAATCTACCGACATGACGACAGACGATATGATCGTAACGACAGACCTGAATTGCATCAGAACTGGCGGGATTCAAACAGAGCAGAGCCCTCTCGACAAGGTGAATTTGTAGAAGTTAGGTCTCCAAACCCCAATAACGACGCGCGCCAACAAAGAAACAGACAATGACTCGCACCGCAGGCAGCCATGTGCGCTTGCTGGGCTTCAGAAAAATAACATAAGCTAACTTTGAGATAAATTCCAGTATTCCTTACCAACGTATACCACATGATAATTGCGTTGAAACTGAAACTCTGCATTCTAGGAAGAGTAGAGGTTTACACCATATTTCACATTTAAAACCAATTACTGAGAGATAATGTGCCTTTTAACTTAGTCTTTGCCATAAAATCTTTCACTTCACGGTACTGGTACTCTTTGTCACACTTATAAACTGTTAACATGCAACTATGTTTTAAAGTCAACTATCCATTCAAGAACCGAGGGAACTTAGACAAGTAATTACGAATGCATTGTCATAGTGAACAGACAACACAGTGTTGTTATTTGTACATTCTTCCTTGTTAGTTGCACGATTACGTAACGAATATACGGCTTACATACTTAGAACATATACTGCTAATGAGATTCTAATGCAACATTTTG